>NC_068355.1:62772431-63072431 GCF_020536995.1 Dreissena polymorpha | reverse complement strand
AAGATAATGATCAAACTCACCAGTGGTCATGTGACGAGGATATTTGACAGAGACGTCAGAAAGATGTTTGCCATTGTCATTCTTCAAAGCTTTATCATCTCGGAGGAAGTGTTTACTGGGCGCAATTGTTGTCGGATGCAAACACTGGCAGACGTTCCCTCGACAAGTTAGCCTGGCTGATTTACGATACAATAAGATGTTTTCAAACAACAAACGATGAATTGCGTTTGCACTGGGGCCGTTGCATGTCAACTATTGTCATCAGGGTTGAAGCTGGATTGACACAAGCAGTCAAAGTGACAGATAGGGAAAAAATGTTCTTAGCATCCATGAAACATTGTTTATAATATTCATCATACAAATACCACTAAGGTGATAAGTTCTTCAATTTTTTCTCTGAAACTAGCCAAAATATAATTGTTGTGACAAAAATACACAGTTATATTTAATTATTGAACCATGTTTTTTTTTTTTTTTTCTTTGAGTCGTGTTCTGCCAAAACTGGGCATAATGCATGTGCATAAAGTGACGTCCCAGATTAGCCTGTGTAATCATTTAAAGGAACACACAAATGTGGGTTGGGCTAAAAATGAACTTTGTTACTGTTTCAACATGTTTTATACTCCAGCAATTCAATGTATATTTTTCTTAACAAACGATCACTAATCCTTTTATCGCCTTTTTATAACAACACTCGCCAGCTAAGTGTTCTAACATCTTATCAGCGATAAAGATCTTTTGACTTTGTTACACTTGTATGCTAAGTCGTTATTAATGCAGCCTATATTTGCCGATAAACACATTCTTATGGTTACAACTGCACCTTTTTCGTTTGTGTTCTTAATTTTAGCACCTCGGCAGGACTGACGTGTGACCGTTGTTTCCAGTTCAAATATGACTTTTGAAGCTAAATATACTGGCCGTTGGCCGTTATGGACAATTGACCGTTATTTTCAATAGGAGTATAGAGTGATTTTCGTCAGGAGGGTATCTAGACTGACCGTTGTCTGCAATCAACTGTTATTCTCAAGGGACCATTATGTCAGTTTTGACTGTATTTAATTTAAGACCTTTCTTACTAGATTCAAGTTTTTAAGGCTTCATTTTCAACATTTAGATTCTGATGAGCAGCAAACAGCATAAAACCTGTGAACTGACTGCGAGCTGCTCGCAGGCTGTTCTGGTTTTATGCTGTTTGGACATTTTTACTTTGCTTTTGAGTGGGAAAGGGTTAATATCTAAACTTACTGTACTGGAAGGTGTCTTATTATATATCCCCTGTTAATTTCAACCTGTATTGTATGACAATCTTTATATCAGTGCATACCGATACAAAGCATTGATCCATGCTTGTAGTGCAGTCAAGTCAGCAACAAAAACATAATTTAGTAGTTGGCATGCATAGAAGACATCATAAAATTAAAATTCAAACAAAAACACATAAAATACCCTTTTTTGTTAACTTAAGCACTTCATGCTAAAAATGTTTCATAACATAATATATATATATATATATATATATATATATATATATATATATATATATATATATATATATATATATATATATATATATATATATATATATATATATATATATATATGTACAATTCATTCACATACAAAAACAGCAGCAATTTTCATATATGAGCTAAGCTGCATACAGTTGCTGTTATCTGTTGCTTTGAAATCTATCAGTTAGAGGTTTCTTTCATTGGAAATCTTATGCACAACAAGATATTTTTAGTCCCCTTACCGGTTTCACCGGAGGGACTTATGGTTTGAGCTCTGTGTGTCTGTCAGTTTGTCAGTCAGTCTGTCTGTCAGTCCGTCTTTGAACCTGGACACTCTTGCATGAAAAGGGCGCTATATAAATCCGGTATTATAATAATACTAATAATAAAAAGTATGACAACTCTAGATCTAAGAAAGATAACTCTAGATTTGAGAATGACAATTCTAGATCTAAGAATGAAAACTATAGATATGAGAATAACAACTATAGATATGATAATGAAACCTATAGAACTGGAAATGGCAACTCTAGATGAAAGAATTGCAATTCTAGATCTAAGGATGACAACTCTAGTTTTAAGAATGACAACTCTAGATTTAAGAATGACAACTCTAGATTTAAGAATGACAACTTTAGATATGAGTTTACAGTATACTAAATAAGCGTTTCATTTAGGGCTGTACTCTCTAATAAAATATATCATAGTTGACTCAAACCATGTTTAACACTTAACTATTGTTCTGGGTTTATCTTTATGAGATACCGTAAAAAGTTGTGTATAAGGCGCACTTTTTTACCCCAAAATTTCATTTTAAAAACTTGATGCGCGTTATGCACAACTACAGCCATGCCAAGACATTTTTTCGCTGTCAGTTACCCAGTAGCGGTAATTCGCATCATTCTGTTTTCCGGTGTTTTAACTGTAACTATGTTGATAATAGTGTTATATTGACGATCTGAATAAGATGAACAAACATTATAAAGTTAACATATATATTTTCTTTTTCTTTTTCAGGTACGTACAGAGCATTGAAATCAAATAAATTTGAAGAAGAGAATGAAAAACGAGGAAGCCATTTTTATTTAAATGTTATTGTTTACTTTTCCCACAATATTATACCCTACTGTACTAGGGTTACACAATTTATTTGGGGGCACTTGTCGATTTACAATAGTATGTCGGCAAGGTATTTCCCGATATATTTAAGATTATTTTTCTTGCTTTTCAAATGTGTTAATAAAATTGATGCTGTGTTTGTTTACACGTTTTCATACGTCTTGTCAAGATTGAGGATGTGATTATTGAGCAATTTGCGTCACCTGTCAAGTTTTGTGTAGCTGGGCTATTATCAAAACATGCGAACCGGCAAACGGCTTCACACCTCCATTGTTTGTTTATCGCCGGTAAAGTCGTGATGGTGTTGAGAAGTTTGAGTCGTTAAAGTCCCCTATCAATTTTAGACACTCGAAAAGAACGCATGATATCGGCATTGTAAATAAAACGCGCGGTTGTGAATTAGTCATGCATGAATAACCAGGTGACAATACCAATCAATAATGTCAGTTTCTTAGTTATCCATCCGTTATGTGTACTCCACGATAAAATCGTGGACAGTTACTTCGGAGACATATGATGAAAACCTTGATGGTATCCTCGTGGAAAGTGTGCATTTCATGCATAATTCATTTAAATCCAAACATTTATTTTTACGCATAATATGATTAAAAAAAAACACCAACTAGTTGTATCGTTATCGTCTTAAAAATAATTTATAATTGAAGCAATAAAAGAATACGTAAGATCGGCAATGTAAATATTACGATTTTCAGTTAGCCTGTGGTACGGAATTTTTCCCCCGATTTTTTTGCTTCAAAAACTTTTTTTCCAGATTTTTTAGCTTTAAAAAGTAGATGCGCGTTATACATAAATGCGCGTTATACACAACGTTTTACGGTAGTTGTAGGGCATGAATACTGGTGTTCACTGCTAAATCCCTGAACTATGATAAACTTAGAGACTTTAGTTAAACATTGCACTGCAAAAGGTTACATTCCATTAGAAAACGCCTGGAAAAAAAAGTTGCAAAAACAGTTGATTGTGACTATTGTCAAGTTCTTTCTTGGTTCTTTTTTATTGCACAATTTGATTCCGCTTAGAATGCAGAAAAGTTATGGTTATGGACGTCTCTATGTGCAAAATGTTGCATTAATTTTCGCTTAAAGATAACTTGCTTTAACATTGAATTATATAGGGAAACTATTTAGTATATTATGACCTAAATGACAACTCTAATGAAACCTAAAGAACTGAAAATGGCAACTCTAGATCTAAGAATGATGACTCTAGATCTAGGAATGACAACTCTAGATATGATTATGAAACCAATAGAACTGAGAATGGCAACTCTACGTTGGCGAAATGTCGTTCATGATTTTATGAACACTTCAAGCCAATCAGGAATTGTTCATGAACCGTTCTCATAAAGTTCCTGATCTTGGTTCATGAACTTTTGGACACGAACTGTTCTTAAGACACGTTCATAAACAGTTTATGAATTTTTGTTGAACACTTCAAAGTTCATGAACAGTTCTTCATCTAACCATAAATACTTAGTAATGAACATTTCATGAACAATTATTTCTGATGACTTTTCTGAGACAAACTTTCAGGATCCATCATGAATAATTCATGAATTCCTTTGTGCTAGATGTTTCATAAATATTTTTGAAGGTAATATTGAAATGTCTAGCATACTAATCTTGTAGATTTGTATGAATATGCATAGTATTTTCACCACTGTAAGTAAGAGTTCTTGACCTGTTCTAGAGAATTTTAAGAACATTTGTGCAAGAACTGTTCAAGAACTGCCTTCAGGAACAGTTCAATAACTTTTTAAGGACCTTTCCTGTTCTTGAATTATTCTTAAACTATTCTTGAACACTTTAAGAACTTTTTTGAACAACATGTTTCCTTCTGATGTTCTTAAACAGGTCTACACTATGTTTTTGAACATATGATGGACTTTTTAAGAATCCAATATGTTCTTAAAAGGATCTGTCATTGTTCTTGGAAGACTTAAAAGACAAGTTTAAGAACGTTTTAAGGACATCTTATTTCAAGAACAGTTTAAGATGATATCAAGAACTCAAACATGTACATTGCATTGCTGTTTTTACAAAGGAAGAATATTGTGTGCACAGAAAGTTGAAATGGAAGGCACATGGTGTATGTTATATTTGAAAATGTAAGTCTTAAATAAATTACCGGCTGAACTGATCAGCCATTGGTTCAATTTCAAGTTCTTTGGCACTGTAAGTGTAAGCATTTCAGGGAAACCATTGATTAGTAAATGATTCTTGAACTGAAAATGAGACTATTCATAATCTTTTAAATACATGAATTATTCATGAACATATAGTGCAAAGTTGTATTATGAAATTTAAAGAGTATTATCAAACCACTTGTATCTCAGTTATTAGTGTTATATTTAAATTATTGTTATATGTTGCTATCAATATGTTAAGTGCTAATACAAGACTTGTTTCTTCTTACCCTGACGTGTTTGTTGAGTAACCTTTGCATAAATTGACAAATTCTTGTTCATGAATAGTTCATGAACACTTCATGCCACCTCAGTTCATGAACTCTTGAAGAACTATGGTTCATGAACTATTCACAGACAGTACGTGAACAGAAAATGAGCCATTGAAAAATATAAGAAATATGTTCATGAACTGTTCATGAACAGCAAAACCCTGAATAATGTTTCAAGAATTGTGTTGTTCATGAACTGTTCAAGAACACTTCATGCCATTGGTGTTCATGAATAGTTCATGAACATTTCATGCCATAATGGTTCAAGAATAGTTCATGAACACTTCATGCCATAAGGGTTCAAGAATAGTTCATGAACACTTCATGCCATTAGGTTTCAATAATATTTCATGAACACTTCATGCCATTAGTGTTCATGAACAGTTCATGAACTAAAATTTCAAGAACATTTCACAGACGTGGCTCATTTTCTGTTCACTGACTATTCGTGAACTCAGTTCACGAACAGTTCATGAACAGTTCACGAATTATTCGTGAACTGCAGAACAACATTTCGCAGGGGAAGATCTAAAAATGACAAATCTAGATTTTAGGAAGACAACTCTAGATCTAAGAATGACAAATCTAAATTTTAGAATGACAACTCTAGATCTAGATTGAAGAATGACAACTCTAGATTTAAGAATTCCAGATCTAAGAATTTTAACTCTAGATCTGAGAATGTCAACTCTAGATCCAATAATGACAACTATAGATCCAAGAATGACAAAACTATATCGAAGAATGATACTCTGGGTCTAAAAATCCAAGTCGATGAATGAGTAATAAAACTTAAGCTACGAAAGACTGATCAGTATTGAAGAATGGAAACTCTTTACCTAAGAATAACAACTCTAGATTGGAATAATATACTCTATATCTGAGATTTTTTACAAGCCTAGAACTTTTCTAGAGTTTTGTATCTAGATTTTTAAATCACATGTCTGCTGCAATGTATTGTTGCAATAATCATAGAATAGAATTTAATACTATTATATAATAAATCCCTAAGACAATAAGATATTAAAATTCTGGTTACTTTGAAATGATATTTATTACCTGGCATAACAGTACTGTTTTAGACTAATATGTTTAATTTTAAACATTAGAAAGTCTTTGATAACATTTTTTTGTGGAGTCTTGAGAAAAGCTCCTGGTAACAAATGGTTGGGTGGCTTCTGGCAATTAGTGGCCTCTGTGGTGAGAGAAACTATCAAAGACACTTGACAGCCAAGAACCATTGAATGTGAAGATAGTCATGCAAGTAGTGAAAACAATTCCATTTGTAGTGTTAATAGGTAAAATATACTCATTATTCTGAGTATTTCCGAAACATTTTCTAATTGCGTATCCTTAAAGGCGTGAAGTGGTGATGGTATGATGATGCAAGGCACCTCGTTTTCGATCCCTGTGGTTCTTCAGAACGTGTGAATTTGGTAGTGCCTTCAACAAATGGTTTGTTTTTTTGTCAGACCATGTGTGCCAGTGTATGAGCTGCGGTTAGTATGACCACTGCTGAGCACTTTGAGAAATAGTTACATAAGTGCATAATTAGATACAAATCATTTCTGTTGTTAGTTTGTTAAAATATTTGTAAGCCTAATTTTCTAACTGACGTTTCATATTAATTTGGAGAAAACTCCTTTTCCTGAAGACAAAAATGAATTAATATGTCTTGATGGCTTGTCATTGGGACTGTATTCTTTCAGATGGCATGTAACTTTAGTGGAAATGAATTCTGATGTCATGTTCATTGAAAGAAAGGGAGATAACTTGTCATGGTGGTATGCCATTCCAAGAGAAGTATCTTATACCTAGAGCATGTAATTTCAAGGGAAATAATTCATCTTGATGAAATGTCATGTCAGTCCAAGGAAAATAACTTGTCCCCCTGGCATATGATTCTAAGGTAAAATTATTTGTCTTGATAACATGACCATGGGTTTCAAATATTTAGTGTTGATCTTGAACATGTATTTTTTCGGCGTAAGCTGTATTAAGCCAGCTTTTCACCTTAGCCTTACCTTTGTGCCCGCGGCTAGGTACGAATGAATACACTTCATTTATTCCATTGGCTGATTTGAGTATACCACCAGAACATTGGAAACATATCCGCGTATTTGTTTTACTGTATGAAACAATTTTATCTCTAATGAAAAGGCTTAATAAATAGAACAGTTTTACACTCAATTCTCGACATCAATACAGTTTGTGCGTACACCTTTTATTTTCAGAGTATTACCAGCGCAAAAGCGTTTATACTTAAAAGGCTTTGTTCTCATATTTAGTACTTACTTCCATATTCCTGTCAACATGTTAACATGTAAAAGTATAAAGAGCAGTGGAAGCGAGGCCTCACTTTAAAGCATTGCATTACAACCCGCGAGATTTCGGGTCAATTCGCGGACATTCAGAGTTTATATACAGGTCATCACCGGAGTTCGCGGCCAGTAAAATAATCGTTATATAATAAAGACGCTATCCGTGAACTAGGTGACCTGGAATTTTCTTTAGACCAGAAATATGTTAAATGAAGATATTCAGCAATATAATTATGGTATGTCAATAATAGATTCTTAATGTGTTTTCAACAATACAATGATAAATATTATTTTTGATAAATTTAAGGGGTGTTGCGGCAGTTTATTTAACGGAGAATATATTTATAGCAACACCGATGGTGCTATTATCACAACTCAATAATTTTGTTATCAGTATCGTCAGAAATGACCGAATTGGTTTAAAAATCTATTGTCAGTGGTTCGATCCCAGGTGGGGTTAACTTTTTTTTACTTCTTTTTAATTTCTTTAATTTCATTCTTGTTTTATACTGGAGCTTTTTAGTCATGTCGTTTAAATTTATCAATTTAAAGCATTTAATCACAAACTTCAAAACAAGCCGAAATCTGTGAACAAGTACATGTAAGTTATTAATGATTAAGGTCGAGTTTGATACTGTATGATATTATGTTTGTCATTAAATATTGTTTTTTATTTATTATACGCCCGTATAAAATACGGGACGTATTATGTGAAACCCCTTGGCGGGCGGGCGGCAGGCGGGCGGCGGGCGGAAGGCATCACTTTGTCCGGACTCTAATTCAAATTGTATTCATCCGATCTTCACCAAACTTGGTCAGCAGTTGCATCTAGTTGATATCTAGGCCAAGTTCGAATATGGGTCATGCCGGGTCAAAAACTAGGTCATAGGGTCAATAAGTGCATTTTCAAAGGGGCCACTTTGTCCGGACTCTATTTCAAATTGTATTCATCCGATCTTCACCAAACTTGGTCAGCAGTTGCATCTAGTTGATATATAGGCCAAGTTCGAATATGGGTCATGCCGGGTCAAAAACTAGGTCATAGGGTCAATTAGTGCATTTTCAACGGCGCCACTTTGTCCGGACTCTAATTCAAATAGTTTTCATCCGATCTTCACCAAACTTGCTCAGAAGTTGAGTCTAGACAATATCTAGGCCAAGTTGGAATATGGGTCATGCCGGGTCAAAAACTAGGTCATGGGGTCACTTAGTGCATTTCAAGGATTTCATGGTGTCCGCTCTCTAAATGAAGTAGTTTTCACCCGATCTTCACCAAATTTGGTCAAAAGTTGTGTCTATATGATATGTAGGTCAGGTTTAAATATGGGTCATGCCGGGTCAAAAACTAGGTCACGAGGTTACTTAGTGCATTTCAAGCATTTAGCATGGTGTCCGCTCTCTAATTGAAGTAGTTTTCATCTGATCTTCACCTAATTTGGTTACAAGTTGTGTCTAGATGATATGTAGGTCAAGTTCGAATATGGGTCATGCCCGGTCAAAAACGAGGTCACATGGTGCATTTAAAGCATTTAGCATGGTGTCCGCTCTCTAATTGAAGTAGTTTTCATCTGATCTTCACCAAATTTAGTCAGATGTTACATCTAAATGATATCTAGGTCAAGTTCAAATATGGGTCATGCCAAGTCAATAACTAGGTCTTGAGGTCACTTAGTGCATTTCAAGCATTGAGCATGGTGTCCAAAACCTTCGAACGGGCGTATCTTGTGACAGTTTGGCACTCTTGTGTCTTTTGGTAAGCTGTTGTGATCCCAGTTAAGATTCAAAACAATTTCTAATGTTTATGCATATTTCTTACAATCTATGTACCGGTACTTGGGTTTTGCCTAATTGATGTATTTTATAAAATTTGACGTAGACGGTAGGGATAGTTAAAACCAAAAATCTCTGTTAAAAGTGCGGTGACCCCCTTTTTTATTTTTGTTTCATGATAACCATACATAGATGAACATATTTGAGAAGTTTCGCAAAAAGTTATTAGATAGAACTTTTTTTAATTCTATTTGTGTGGTAAAAATAGTAAAAAAATGACGTTTTTTGGGTGACATAAAAATTATGAAAATTAAATTTCTTAAAATTTAACTTGTGTTCTCCATTTTTTTGGTTGTTTGTGGTTTACTTAAATGGTATATGATATATATTAGCTTATATAATCTCTACATGTTTCCAATTTCATAGGTTATTAATCATTATTATGAAATTAGAGATTTTTCTGTTTTAATGAAAAATTACATATTATATAATGGTGAATAAAATCCAAACAAAGCCGGTGACCCTATGTTTTTATTGCATTTTTCATTTAGTATTTGCATGTAGTACTTGAATAAAAATTTTGAGCAAAAGTTATTAGATGGAAAAAAATCATCAAAACTGCAGCAACACCCCTTAACAATAATTATTCCACCATATTGCCTAATGTACTAAAGTGATATTATGAGCATGTAACAGTTTATAGGTGTCTATCGCAACCGTTGATTATTTTTGATGTTTCTACTTTATATACACTTATATTAATTAATGCAGCATCAACATACTAAAACAATATACCAGAAAGAGAAAAATAATGCATTTGAATATCAACTGTACTTTCGTTTGACAACTGATCATGCGTTTACGAGTCGAACCTAAATTTAGTATTAGTGTAGATTTGTTCATACGACACAAAGACACAATATTGTTTTAGGGATCATTTCGGCTTACAGGACTGGGTGGGTCACGTAAGAATATCGAATATAAAATATATTTTTATAAACAACTGGTAGCAAGGTGAGTTGCAGATAATTGATCAGTAACCACATTTTAACTAACTATTTTGACCTGTCAATTCTTTTCAGCTCAATTCAACAGTGCAAAATGCCCATAATATCACTTTAAGCATGAGCACAATGATTCTCGATACTGTTAATAATCGAATCAAATAGCAATGCCCGACAAACCACTAAAACAGGTTTGTTCAAAGAACGCGCCTATAAATACGGATACTTCTTGTGTGGCCGGTTGACTCATATATTTAAATTTCACTTCTATTCTTCTTTTGGTTTTCTGTTTTGTATCTATAGGTTTATGACCAGCAATATGTTATAATGTAAAATAAGCCGCGAAAACTCCGCGTAACATCCCGTACTGCGTGTGATGCAGCTAAGAACTGCACAGAAAAAGACATTCGCTATCCTTGATCTCATTCATTAAACTATTTATGCTGTATACTTTTTTTAAAGATATTTCTTGTTTAATCTCACATTAAATTGCATCTATTCCTCATTTGGACCATCAAACAACACTCTAATTTACCCCTGTTAAGTTTCTTTTTTGGACTTCTAATCAAATATTGAACATTATCTCTAAAATGTATGCATTGTAACTTGCCTTATCCTGAAGAACATTAAATGTTTATTTTTTCTTCCTCCAATAGGGTTCTTTGCTACAGTGCCTTGGACATTTATTTCCAAAGACAAAAGACAGCAAATTTAGCAAAGGCTTTGCTATCTAACAGCGGTCAAACAGGAATAATAGAATATCACAATTGTAGTAATGATAATGTCAAAACAGGCTCAACATGCCACCAAATTATGGCTGCCGATGTACGTGGATTCCAGGAAACTTTGACAATATTTCCAGACAACTGATTGAAAGAGATGTTTTTATCAAAATTGGATAATTGAACAGCTAATTGTATGCTAATTGGCCTGTCTTTTGTAATCTTGCGTTGTTGTAATAACAGACATGACTGACAAATGTTTAGCGGAATAAGAGAATGGTACTTTGCAATATAAATCCTTTTATGTTGGATTGTTGGAATTTCATAGCTATGGGGCTGTTCACATACTGTGGAAAAGTTTTTATGAAGGTTAAATGTTTATTCAGTTCAGTGATGAAATCTATTTTTATGCCCCCGTAGGAGGACATATAGTTATCGCACTGTCTGTCTATCTCTACGTCGGTCTGTCCCTCTGTCTGTCCGTCACACTTTGCGTTTAGGTTTCAACAAATGCTCATAACTTCTATGTCCCTTCAGATGTTACCTTCATATTTGGTATGCATGTGTATATGGACAAGGCCTTTCCATACGCACACTCACTTTGACCCCTTTGACCTTGACCTTGAACTTAGGGTCCGCGTTTAGGTTTCGAAATCTGTGTTAAGGGTTTCGAACAATGCTTATAACTTCTATCAAACCGTTTTTCGGGGGCATATGTCATCCTATGGAGACAGCTCTTGTTGCTGTTTAAAAACGAACAGTGGTTGCTGATGTTTTTGATTATTAAGAACACTACTTCGTCTTCACCAGCTGTTTGAAGGCATGTGGAATCTAGCATTTCATATGTTAACTTTATGGCATTTTATTATACTCACAAATCCCAGCTGACCATGTGAACACCGAGTTTGTTGGACAATGCTCCAGTGTGGATCCAGTTGATTCATTGAACAAGAAGAGGTCATATCTTATCTACATAAACAATGACTGAACATCACATTACTTACCTAAAGACTAATAACTTGTAAATATGCAGTGAGATTTCAAAAAGTTATTTGTTATGTGCTGTAACAAGTAATTTGTTTAAAAAAAAACTTACCCATAGTTTCTGTTGTTTCTCAAATAACTTGCAAATATGCAGTGAGATTTCAAAAAGTTATTTGTTATGTGCTGTAACAAGTAATTTGTTTTAAAAAAAACTCACCCATAGTTTCTGTTGTTTCTCATCATGCATTGAGTGAGGACACCAATTAATTTGTCTTTAAATAATACATAGCATGCTCTACATCCTAAGAGTCCATTTTCAAGTGTGGCCTTTAAATAACGGATAGATTACTCCACATCTTTATAATAAGAGGGCATGAGTAAATGTGGCTTAAAGTTTTGATAACTTTCTCTACATCTATGAGAAGTGAACAATAGAAAATGGGGCTATACAATTTTGAAAACTTTTTTTTTACTAGACAATGTCAGTAAATGAGGCTTTTAAAGTAGTTTATATTTGACATCTTTCGTAGAGAAAATGTGTCTTTGACTTATAAATGACTTACTTTACATGAGGCGCCTCGTGAGAAAACCAGGCTAAATGACATTGATGACGTGATTGGGAAAACCCGCTTTAACCGATGTCATTGTTTTACCCGGGAAATATTTTAGTGTTTTGAGTAAAAATAGTAAGCCTATTTGCGGAATTGTTTTTATTTTCGGAGTTACATGATGGATGAAGTAATGGAGGTAAGTATTTAGTTGTTAATAATTGTAGTGTTATGAATGTTTCTGTTTGAAATATGTTAATTTCTATTGCTATAATAACATGAACCGTCTGAAGTGAAAGTAAAACAAAATGTTGCAGTTTTGCTCAATAGCGTTTAAAAATTTAGCAAACTGCTCTATCCAAATCGAAAGCCATGATAGTTATGAAATGCGTTATAGAACTGTATTCTTTATGTACATTTGTAGTTTGCAAGCATGTATTTATGATAGATAGTTAAATAAATACTAACATTGCGTAAACGAGCAACGAATGGTTGTGTACGTTGTTATGAGAAAAATATGATTATCATTAGTTTTGACATTTCAAAATGGTTGTTTCTTTGTTTTCATTTAATAATTATAGTTTTTTGTTTTCATTTAATAAAAATTGTTTATATATGTACCTTACTTTCTTCTCACACTTATGAGCTGTGCCTGTGGTGTAATGGATACATGGAAGCGCTGTGAAATTGATGTTCAGTAGTTTGATTCCCAGCACCGGAACGCTTTTAGTAACTCTATTTGTCTTTTGCAGATAGTTGCCTGCAAATTATTTATAATTTAAATATTTTTGAATTTTAATAACGTTACCTTTCCTAGATTTAATGTGATTTAATAAAAATTTAAGCGCTTTAATATCACCTATGAGCAAAGTGCAACATTCTGAAATGATTATTTTTTAAATGATTTTTAAGCGACTGAATACAGTGCGATGTCCATTTAAAGTAAGCTATTATGTACGCAGTATAAATCAAACTGTAATTTTGATCTAGATTGACAGCTGTGACTACATTTTTTTTATTTAAATGACATACATGTACAATGACATTTGTTGGGAATAATAAGTTCATTATAACATCACTTATTCGCTATTATTTTAATTCAAGACTGTAGTTAATATTCTATGCATACAGTATAGTGAAAGTTAGTAAAATTAATATTAAATTTACTGAGATGCATATGACGTTATTTTCAACACGTGTGATATTAGGCCTATAATATACACGTTTCTATATTTTCAGGAACTAGAATCTGTATTGTCGGAGCATTTTGGTGGGACACCGGTCAACTCACAGGAAGTTCCTTGTATGTATACAAATTATATTATGGAAAAATAATTTAATGTAGTGTCGAATAACTTTCTTAAAAGGATTTTTTTACCATTTTTCAATTCCATACCTTTATCATTTTCTGAGGGGGTAATACGCGCCGAAATATTCAAAAACAATTACAATTATGTTCTATTGCATTTTAATAATTAGACAAATGGAGTTTTTTTTGCATCATTTAGCATTGTATTAAGACATTTCAAATATATCATTATCAGTACAATTATATCAAAACATTTTTGTTTCTGTCAAAGGGCATGCATGGTGTTTGGTGGATTCCGGTTTTGCACACATAAAAAACAGATACCGGAACCACGACTGTGAGACTCTCGCACAACTAACGGCGCTTGTTGACCAGTCGTCTGTTACCAACACTGCAGTCTCGTACCCGACCTGGACATGGCGGCAATGGAAGCCTTTCCTGGAATTGTACTTCAAACCTGTTACAGGAATAATGTAAGTACGTGTTACAGACTTGAATGTTAAAATGTTGAGTAAACTTTAACAATTGATGTCATAACGGTTACTAACCCAGCACTTTTTTTCCACATTACTTGTTTACATTATTTTGTCATGCTTATTTGCCTAAATTAATGCATTTGTTAACCCTTTCAGGCAGTACCAGTACTTCAGATTTGACCAAAGTAAGCCGGGTATTGTGACTGCAAAAATCCAACACGACGGAGAAGAGACGGAATTGCAGATACTGAAAAACCCGACATTTCGGTTCCAGAATGTGGAGCGTCCACATCCAGTTCCCTCTGCTGGATTGAGTGCAGACCGCCGGTAATACTTGCGTCGATCCATAGCCGATTTGTCCGACCAGCGTCAACAGATTATTTCTTTCGAAATTGACTCTTGTGACGATGTGCATATTGTTAATGTATTTAATGAACATCATAACATTGTAACTGTACATGCCAGAAACAGATATGACTTATTGTCCTGAATATTGAGTACTATTATGATACAAATGCTATTTCATTGTTTTCTCTGTATCTGATACTTTACACATCAATGCATTCATAAACTATAGAATTGGTTGTTTTATAATATAATAATTATTGTCCCCTACCCGTTTCACCGGAGGGGACTTACGGTTTGCGCTCTGTCTGTCTGTCTGTCTGTCTGTCTGTCTGTCTGTCTGTCTGTCTGTCTGTCTGTCAGTCTGTTTGACTGTTTGTCTGTCAGTCTGTCAGTCAGTCACAGTTTTCTGAATCATGCGATAACCTTAAAAGTTCTAAATATTTTTTCATGAAACTTGAAACATGGATAGATGGCAATATGGACATTATGTACGTCATTTCATTTTGTTTCTACGTCAAAAATTCTGGTTGCTATGGCAACAAATAGACTAGAAACACTGCTGAAAATGGTGGTTTTCTGGATCCTGCGATAACTTAAAAAGTTTTTAATATTTTTTCATGAAACTTGAAACATGGATAGATGGCAATATGGACATTTTGCACGTTATTTCATTATGTTCTTACGTCAAAAATTCTGGTTGCTATGGCAACAAATAACAAAAAAAATATGACAAAGGTGGAATTTCTGGCAAAGGTGGAGCCGGTAGGTGACTATATTTCTTGGCAAATAAGTCTTGTTATATATAATTATATATAAGCCCTTTGAATAATTATGCATTAAAGGAACAATAATAGTTAAAAGAAACAAACCTGACAATCTGCCCTTGATGTCAAGTAGAAATCGCAAATTTAAGAGTTTTTTTAGGTAGCTCTATATTTGGTTTTGTCGTAAAATGAAGGATAGCGATTTAGATAATCATGTTTTCCTTAAACGTTGCATCAAATTGATACATATATTTATAAATCGCTACGATTTTACAAGTTATGACTTGTTTTGGATCAAAATTGGCCACAAGCCGTCTAAAATCGCGACACGTCACGCTTTTCTTATCGCCGAAATTCTATCGTTGCTCGGAAACAAAATCTAGTTACGAATAATGAAAATATAAAATATACTTATTTTGATCATATTGTTTTTAGTTGTTACCGGTTAAGTGATTTAAAAGTATTGATAAATACCGGTATTGAAATAAATGTGAGACAAGAAAATTACACGACGTCATAAATATAACGTCATAACGTAAGCGAATAAAAAAAACCAGATTATGTGACATCATTAAATACTATTATTCCGCCGTTTTGCATCGGATACTTAAAACAAACATACCGTTATGCTCAGAAAGGTTTGCACTTTAAGAAACTATAAAAATCCCAAATTCGAAAATGTTGTCATTAAGCCCAGTTTTCTCACGACGCTTCTCACATGTTTTATAGAAATAAAATGCAAATCCCAATATGAATTGTAAGATCTTCAATTGTAAGATTTACATAGAACTGCAATTTGATGGTTAGTACTGCACACAAAACAGATGTTAACAACTTTTTTTGCAAACTAGCTGTAAATGGCATGAATGCTAAACAATACAACAATTCTGTTTTATTGGCAATGCTGTTGGAAATTGGAGAGCAGTGTATTGTCAGAATCAGCTAAGATGATGTTATTGTAGTGGACACAGCGATGCATTGTCAATAAGGTGGTGCGATCCAATTTCAATTACGAAGTTTTGCGCTCCTTTGTCATTCAGAGGTGTTTCCCCAAAACCTGTCAATGCCTCTCTTAGGCGATGTACGTGGAAACCCTATCTTTACCATTGTCAGCTTATGATTACATAATATATGAGAGGTTTGTGAAATTAAGTTTTTTATTAAAACCCTTGCACAGGAAATATTTCATTGTCAAGGAGTGTCACACTGACTATGATTGTCTGATAACAGTAAATGAGAAAAAAAACGTACTCGTTATAACAAGAACCTCTTGTGTAAATTCACATTTATTTTAAGATCTTCCTATTTAAATTGATTTTGGAACAAAAGAGTTGTTCATTGTCTAACCTACGACATGTTATACAATGTCAACATACGCTGAAAATTTCAGCAAATATTCCATTTTAATGATGTACTTGTGAGCTTAAAAACGTAAGTAGAGAGGCATACAAAATGACAGCAAGACGCTATCAGTTTCACAATTTTATATTTTGTCCTTGTTTAAATAAAGGGTGCGTTGTGATCTTTTGTGATTTTTTATGTTTGGACTGATTTTACAATTGTTTGCTATAAATGATTTCGTTGACATCAATTGAATAATTTCTTGAAGGCGGTTAATGGAAGATCATATACTGTTCATTGTTACTGGAATAAAAAAGATTTAAATATTTGATTTCACAGTCTGCGTTTTGTTGCTTCTGTTCTATGAGAAATGACTTAGGTAAAATGGACATGTAAGTAACCAGAACAGCAAAAGATTTCTCATTAAAATGTGTTATTTGGTAGACTGAAAATTGTCACATATTTCTGATTTTTCTTTAAAATATTATAACAATGTGCACACAAGTACTGTTCAGCTGCATTGCAAAAGTAAATTAATTTTAATTTAAGAAATCTTTTTTGAATCCTTTTCAAAATATAAATATTAAAGATATGTGTTTGGTCTTGAAACTCTTTTTTATTTCTCTGAAGAAAATTAAGAAAAAATATTGAATTTAAATGCAGATAGAAAAAATCAATATTTAAAATTAAAACATTAGTGACTGCTTCTTTATTGTTGTGATTTTCTGGAAAAGAAGTATAAATGTTGTATTAGAAAATGTAGTTACTTCAAAACAAAATTTGACAAGTACTTGGCAAGGGCGAAAGCATTTGTTCTGTCCACAGACACACAAAACAGGACCAAGGAACTGCTGGCCCTGAATAAATGTTGTAACAACGCACGATTATCACAATGCTTTACAATACAGTTGACAAAAGAGGCTATTTACTTTTAAACGTGTCTGGTTTCATATCATGCACCCTATCTCAAATTGTAGATACTGTCAGAGCTTTTTCATATAGTGCCGACAGTGAATTGACCAACTCGTTATAAGAAGAATTATTTAGACGAAAAGATAATTATTTGTGCCTTGGATATTGTTAACAGTAAATGAAGATAAATATTGTTTGATTGATTGATCGCAGCTATTACAGAAGAAGCCAGATACTCTTCAGTATGAAGTAAAAGGAGATAAATTCACAGATTGTTCTGTAACATTTATTTGAACAATTAAACGGTTTAATTAAGGTCTAGGGTTGGATGCATGTGTTTAATAAGGAAAGGTTATTGTAGGTGTAGAGTTTATTTTTAGATAGTAAAGCACTTAAGGAAAGACTTATTTTATTAACACAATCCCAGAAAGGTGAAACAAATTGGAGATAAAAAAATGTAACACAATGGTAAGTGATTCTTTACCGTATTATTTTTTCTTTTTTTTTCTTTTCCTATATTTTTCGAGTGAATTTTTTTTATTTTGATGTTTTTTCTCAAATATATTATACCTATTTTGAAAATTAATTTCACGCAGCATTTTAATATATACATAAGTTTGTATTTAGGTATAACAGAGCCAGAGCATGGTAAGACTTTACATTTGATATATGTTTGTGCATGTCACACCATTAAAGTTTGTTGTAAATGATACGTTAATATTACACATCTAAACCAAGTCTTGATTTAATTTTCCAATTTAATTTCCATGGAAACTGTTCAATTTATTTATCATTTTTATCATAACATTAAATAAATGTATTTTATGGCTCATTTTATATGACGGCATGAGCTTATTCATTTCAGATATCTTTATTTTATGCTTATTGTGGTCTTTGAAGTTGAATATAATATCTTTAATTCCACTTTACTTAATTTGAATGCATTAAAAACCTATTTGAGAGGCGCTTTCACTTTGTTCGGACAAGAAGTGAATTAACAGACCACAGATTCAGTGTCTTAAATCTATTATTTTCATTTAAGAAAGAAGATAAAATACTTTATGTCTGAAGTGGTGTACAAAAGCACCCATAACTTAATTGAAAAAAATACTGTGCTTTTGTTCTGTTTATGAATTTTATGTAGACAGTCTGACTTTTAAAGGGCAAAAGGTATTTCTGTGTTTCATTAAAATTTAACCAAATAAATGTTGGGTTTAACTTGTGGCTACTGGAGAAAACTAGTGTGTGCTCAGTAGCTCAATATAAGGATCTGATGAACATACTACTACAAGTAAGTGAAGACAACTACTCTGGCAATCAAGGTGCATTATCTTGTAATTTGAAAATGGTAATAATTGATGGATAAATAAAATTATTTATACTAATTAAGCTAAAGCAATTGATATTTAGCAAAAGAGTCATACCAACAGTACAAACAAAAACAATTAAAAGAAACATCATTATTATTTTTTAATCTCATTATCTTAATTTCCCAAGTTCAGACAATGATATTAAATCTTTAGCAAAACTTGAGGTTAAACTTTTTTTTTGCAAATCCCAGAAACCTTGTTTGACTTCCAAATAAGTTTTAAATTGGAGAGCTACTTATGTTTTCAAGAAAGTGTTTACACCGTGGAATTGTCATTTGTAATATTTCTATTTTTTATTTTGTATTCTTGTAATTTTTTTACAGATTATGTCTTATTTTCTTTATAGAAAACAATGATGTTAAGAGTGAGGTAGCAGAAATAATTCATAATAAAAGTTTGTCTAACCTTTTCAATCTCAGCTGAACCAAGACTACATAGTTCATTACCATAATTAATGAGGTGTTTCACATCTAACTTTTATATATTTCATGAAAAGCAGTAAAATATAAAAAATTATCAGAGAAAAGGGGACTTAAAAAAAATTATTCTTTGAATTCAAATTTCTTGACACATTTATAATAGAAAAATTATCAGAAAAAAATGAGCAAAAAATAGCAGTTTATATTTATACTTCTTTTAATGCTGACAAATGCTTATTATAAATAATTGTCAATTGGAATATTAGCTTTACATTTAATTATTTTTAACATGCCTTACCTCTTTAATCCACATGGCTAAATTGGCCACCATATTTGTACTGAGCCATTAGTTAAGTCTTATAATATCTGACAATTTTTTGAGGGTATTTTTATGCATATAATATCATATCTTTCGTTCATTGTTTAAATTTTGTATTTTGTGTTCGTGGTAAAAAATATATAAATTTTGTAAATGACATTTTTGTATTTTTAAGTAATAAAATAATTACAAAAGAAAAATTTATGATTGATATACATTTTGTTTAATTAAAAAATAGTAAAATAAAAATCATTATTTAAAATGGAAATAACAATGATATAACTGAAAACAATGTTAAAAAAATAGCATTTTAAAGTTAATAGTAAAGGGATTAATATTTATGAAAATATGTAAAAATGAAACATACATAAAAATGTATAGGTATAAAAAATGCATGGTGATTTAATTCCTTGTCAACTAGCCTGTTGTTGATTAAACGTGTTATATTTTAGGAGTATGATTGACAAGTGATTTTTTTCAAGTTACAACATTGGCATTCTCACAAATTTTTATAAGCATTTCATTTAAGTTCAGCATCTTCCATGATGACGAATGTGTCATATATTATGAACAGTCTTCCCAATGGGAAAGTCAGTAAACATCGAACTTTTTAAATTAATATCTCTGAAAGCCCACTTTTCGTAACAAAATCTTTTTTGTCATGAACTCAATACAAAAATGTGTATGCAAGAATTTAATAGTCAAACATATCACAGCTGGTCTGATTTTCTTGATACACATATTGTATTATATAATTTAAAAGCACTCAGGCTTGAAATTAAACTATTTTTTGGTAAACACCTGAATGACACAACACCCTTGTTGTATTACGGTACATACTTTTTACATGCAGACAATTGTGACATTTCTTGTAGGGTAATTCTTAAAATCCTCTCCAATGTCACTACATTTGAATGGCTTTTATTCATACTATATGCATAATAAATCAGTATTATTCAGTGTTAATGTTTTGTCAACAAGATGGTATGCAGTTTAAATGTTAAACACATGTCAAATCTTCCTTCAAAATGAACTGCTGTTGTATGTGACTGGTCTTTGAAGTGTTTTAGGCCCTTCTCCATGTATGTCATGACACAGCCTGTGTCAAAGTTTTCCTTCTTTGTTAATTTATTGACTATCACTCTTTTAAGTTGGTATATATTTTAGCTGAATAATTTCAAGCTATTGCCCTGGGGAAAAACAGGTTCATGAACTTCATATATTAATTCATGAAATAATTCATGAATCGATTCATGAACGAGATATTCATGAAAAGTAAAACTTGTGTTTCATGAACTTTTAGAAGGCACGAACTTATTCATGAACTTTAAAACAAAAAAGGTTCAATAATTTTGTGAAAATATTCGTGAATCAATTCATGAACAAGATATTCATGAAAAGCAAAATTTATGTTTCACAAACTTAGATTTCATGAACTTATTCACAAACAAATTCATGACCTCTGAAACAAAACAGTTAATGAACTTTATGAATGTGTTCATGAACAGGTTTCACAAAGATAAATATAGAACTGTTAAGATACAAGTTGAGAAATATTTTAACAGGAAATATGATAGTGACAGAAAAGTATTTTTTATTCCCAGTTAAATATTTTCATAAAAATTGTATGATTTTAGGATCTTCATTTAAAAGACGAAGACGAAGAATAACACAACAAAGTTATGTACTAAAGCTTATTTAACACAGTCATTAAAATCTACAGGAGCGATATTCCTGGTAAACTAAAAGAACTTAAAGATAAAATTCAACATTGTCATAAAATCATTAGAATTGCAGACACTTAATCGGCATAGTGGCGAACAGTTTAAATAAGTATGAAATGATTGGTTATGCTTCTGATTCTTTTGATGACAAAAACATTCATAAAGCAGAGCAAAGAGTGATTCAATGTAGCAAAAATTGGGAAACGTAAGTGAACACATTGCCAAAGAAGTTGAAATGGAACCAATGGCTGATTAGTTTAGCCGGTAATTTATTAAAGACTTAAATAAAAAAAGAAAATCAAAATAAATAAAAATAAATAAAAATAACATAAACCATGTGGCTTCATTCAGCTTGCTTCTGTTTCAACTTCCTGTGCACACAATATTCTTCCTTTTTAAAAACAGCAAAATTCTGTTCATAAAGTGTATTACGTTTATGAATAAATTCTTGAAATTCGTGAACCTGTTTCAAGTTCATGAACTTGGAGTTCATGAATACTTGTGTTATTCATGAATATTTTGTACATTCTTGAACTGGTTCATGACATAAGTTCATGAATAAATTCATAAAGTTAACAAACCTGCTTCAAGATCATGAACTTATAGTTTATGAATACTTATGTGTTATTCATGAATATTTTTTGTCCATTCACAATCTGGTTCATGAAGTAAATTCATGAAGTCCATGAATAAATTCATGAAGTTCATGAACCTGTTTCCCCAGGGTTATAATTGACTAAAGATATTCAATATTGGTATGTTCTAATTCTTCACTCAGAGGAAATACTGTCCAGTAGCTGATCAGCAACAAAACTAGTAAATACAAGCTGCAGTTGGAATTGAACCTGCAGGGTAACCTTGGTTAGACCCAGTTTAAAGTAACATTACTATTCAAAATCAACGAAAATTTCGTACAATTTTTGTTCGTAAAATAAACTTAACCAATTAAAAATCAGTGTTTCTTATGGCAATTGCCGAAATTTCAACGTCAGATGTGGTCTGGTAAAATAGATGTTTGTAGATACAAAATGCTTGTTTTTATTATTGTTTTGCATATCTATTCATACGACACATGAACACTCCAATGTTGTTCGTGTATCGTATGAATAGATATATTCGCAGGAATTAGTTGTGGCCACAAATAAATAAAAACGAGCATTTTGTATCTACAAAAATCTATGTAATCATACCACATCTAGCGTTAAAATTTTGGCTATTGCTATAAGAAACACTGATTGTGAAGGTGTTAACTTTATTTTACGAAATACTTAATGAAATTGTCGTTGATTAAGAGAGTTATAGAGACTTTAAGCTAGATAAAAAAAAGCAACTTTTAATTTTAATGCTGATTTGTGACGTTATGAGTTGCCGTCTGTTGTTGGTTCATGCTATATTTATCTGATTTTAATTATTTTCTTCTCCTATTTTATATTATACATATTATTTTTAACTCCTTTTGAAGCATTTCTAATGTAAGATCATATTAGTATCAATTGAACACAACGATTCATGTTACACAACAACAACATTTGGCATCACCATCAATAACAACAGAACAAAAATAAAGACACACAAAAAGGCAATTTTAAGTTCATACTTTTTTACTTAACTTGAATTACATTTCTATTCTTACAAACCTGTAATGAATGATTTGTAAATACTCTTTATAGACAAATGTATGTTTTCTTTACAATAACATTGTTTGAAAATATCCCATACGCCTTTATATCCACCCCCCCCCCCCCCAAAAAAAGATGCCGACCCCCATGATGCTAGTTTCCTCTACTGTCTGATGGGGTGTTCGACCCCCATGATGCTAGTTTCCTCTACTGTCTGATGGGGTGTTCGACCCCCATGATGCTAGTTTCCTCTACTGTCTGATGGGGTGTTCGACCCCCATGATGCTAGTTTCCTCTACTGTCTGATGGGGTGTTCGACCCCCATGATGCTAGTTTCCTCTACTGTCTGATGGGGTGTTCGACCCCCATGATGCTAGTTTCCTCTACTGTCTGATGGGGTGTTCGACCCCCATGATGCTAGTTTCCTCTACTGTCTGATGGGGTGTTCGACCCCCATGATGCTAGTTTCCTCTACTGTCTGATGGGGTGTTTGATACAATCTTAATAGCCACTTGGCTGCTACACAAATCTTCCTTTATTTTACAATCATTTAAGATGCCCAGAGAAGTTCTTGGTGTATGATAAGCCTTTGGCAGGGTGAAAAGCTCATTAAAATGGACACAACTGTTGTTCAACAAAAATTGTCTCCTTTCATCTCTTGATAATCTGATATAACAAAAAATGCTTGAAAAATATCTACTTATAAAACAGTAGTTAATTAATATTCTGACAATGTAAGCAATCCATAGATTGGTTCCTTTTTTCAGTTTCAGAAATTGGAATAATTCTGATTGTGCTACAAGGGAGATTGTTCATAGTATTGCTGGAAATTACCTATATGCTTTTAAGTCTGATGGAATTATGATTAAATTTATAATCAGAATTGTTGTGGGTAACAACATTGAAAAGACAGGTGCAAAGAATAAAAATAAATATTTACGTATCGAACATCTGATCATAGTTACAAAATATTTTCGTCATTTTTTGACAGACTACGAGCATTTTAACATTTCTTTAGAATGACTGGTTCACAAGAAAAAGTTCATGTTGTTTACTTTTCAAAAAACTATAGTACGTACAATTAAGGTTCCATAAATATTTCAGTGCCTTTGACAGTGTTCAGACAAATTCCCTGTTGAAACAAAGCTTAACAAGCTCTCAGTGGACCTGTTGAGCTGTTGAAACTTGTAATAAAATTAGTCCCAAGAAAAAAACCTTCACACCATAATACACGCAAATAAGTAAACTTCACAATTCTAAAAGAAGTGTATTATAATAAAATTAATACAACAATTAAATATTTAATTGTTCAAATCAAAATGGTTGTGTTGTCTTACTCAATTGCGGAAACCATAATGAGTATGTGTTTATTATATCTTGTATTCACTTTAGGTTTGATGTACAGTCCACTCTCGTTATCTCGAAGTCGGCGGGAACAAGAAAAAATATCGAGATAACGAGAGTTCGAGATTTCCTATAAGGCGTTTTCAAAGATAAAATGAGACGAAAATTTACCTTGTTTTTAACATCTAAATACCTGCTAAGTGGTCTTACTAAAGCCGTCACCGTGTGGCATAATACTAGAGCTGTAACGATTCACCCATCATTCAATTTGATTCGATTTCGACAGCAAATAGTCTGATTTGATTATTTTCGATTCGATTCAAAGTGAACTATTTGCTGCTTATTTTGCAAACAATTTCATGGTTGGTTTGTCCAGAGCATTAATTAATATGTTTGGTATTTATAAACTTATAAAATTATTATGTTGTACATTTAAAGTGTTTAACTTTTGAAATGAAATTTAAAAACGCAACATTGATTAATAAGTAACAAATTTATTGAACAATACTTCCTTTTGAGTTATTCTTAAATAACATAAAATGCACAATGTATCACATGTGTTTAACAGACAAAACAACACACGTTTTGCAAGTTGACTTTGAATCAGAACCTTTGCGAAACCCGAAATGTTGCCATACTTTTGATTTTAATTTTGACGGTGTGTCTTTCATATGGTTTAAGAAGCCATTTTTCGGCTTATGTAATGCTCAGCAAGTTATTCATTTATTCATTTGATGCCATATTGGCTATTGACCAATCACAGGACGTAATACAAATGACAAGAAAGTTTAGACGACGGATTTGGAAAGTAAGGTTTAAAATGCGAATCAATCGGGATTGCAGTGAATCGAATCGAATCGAAATTGGCTGTATTGGTATCGAAATCGAATCGGCGGCGTTATACTGGTTTTTCGATGCATCGAACCGAATCGTTACAGCTCTACATAATACTTTCTACTATCCTATCTATTACCTTTTATATACGCATTTTTACGAGGCACGATTAAATTTGCTATTTAAATGCTTAAAATGACGTTTTAAGTGTTACAGAATTGCATGAACACATGCGGTTACCATTTTTCTAAACTATGTAGTAAACATCCGGTAATGCTGCTATTTAAAGTTATGATGCAATTGACGTCCAATCAAGAAGAGGGTTTTCCATCTGGACATGCGTAAATCAAGTTTCGGAATACTGAACTGCACATGTACATTTTGTAGTTTGAGATGCAAAGTTCGATTGATTATTACTACAGGATAAAATAAAACTGAAAAGCATTTTGAGTCTAATCTTTATTATCTTTATTAGTATTCCGACCAATTGTCATACAATAACAGAGCAGCACATAGACACGGGCCATCATTTAAATCCAAACTGTAACCTGCGACGGTTTATATACGCAAAAATATAACTCAATGCATTTTGGAATGTTGTTTGTAAAAACAATTAGTCTTTCGGCCTTTCGGCAGGCTGTGTATTAAAATTGCAATCAATTGATGTTAAAGTGACAGTTAAAGTGACAGGCCTTACTCAAGTGTTAATGGCTAACGACATTACACAGGCGTGGTCATTGATGCAAATAAACGGATCAATTATCTACTGCACAGTATCGGCAGCAGCTGGGCGAAGCGGGACGGTGAAATATCAAAGAAAAAATTTCTCACCTTTGCCGACACTGGGACAGTTATTCGCACTTCGAGCTAAACCACACTTAATACATGTAAAATCGGGACTTGGGGACAAATTTTTATATTGAGATATCGAATTACTCGACATAACGAAAATCGAGATATGCGATATTTATTTATATAGATAAAGAAGGAAAAAAGTTGGGACATTGAGCTGACTTTGACATATCGGGAATATCAAGATATTCGATGTCGAGATAAAGAGAGTAGACTGTATGTTATTCTTTTTTGTTGGCAACAATCCTTTTTTTGAAAATCATCAATAATTTGCCTTGGTTAAGCCTTAAGGATGAGTAACATATAAACATTTTGATTTGAAGGAGCAATTTTATCTGCAATTACATTTGTAATCACTTGTAATGTTGGCCATTGCATGCTCAATTACTGCCTATCTTTATTTTTATCAGCCATTCATCAGATGCTCTATTGTTTAAAAATGTGTCCAGCATGGGAAAAGATGCACTTTTATCAAAGGTACTTGATTAAATTGTTTGCAGTTTTATTGTTATAGTTGATTAAAATGATTTGAGGACAACATCCTGTTTTAATATTTGTAATACATCACTTATAAATTAATGAATGGAACCGGAAAAAATTGGGGCGGTATTATAAAAGGTTAATTATATTATGTACAGAAGAAATAGATAAAGGTTTAATTAGTAGTTAAAAGAAAATCATATCAAATAATAATATAAAGCAGGAAAACCTGATTTCTGGACAGTATGTTTTGAAACCATTATCCATGTTTTGTTTAAGTATGTAATAATGTAGATGTAAAATCATATAATACATGTAAAATTTGACTTTATTTACAAAATGTTAAACTTAAAGGTTTATAATGGCCTATTTGAAGTTTTGAATGGGTTATCCATGTTTTGTTGAAGTACGTAATAATGAAGGTGTAAAATCATACAATATAATGAAATGTTTGACTTAACCTAAAGTTATGGCCCTTGTTTGACTTAACTTGAACTATTCCAAAATGCACTATTTTCATTTGATAACTAATTAAAGGCTAAGTGGAATGTATGCAAATAATTGTTACAAAGAAGGGTTTTTACCCTTTAAACATCATTAACAAAACATTTAACGTTTGATAGTAATTACTTTTTTGGCGAAGCTGTTTAACCACGCTTTTCTCCTTACATAACGAATTTCCGCTTTGTGTCAAAATTGGGGTAGGACGAATGTCTGTTGGAACGAATGGCCGGCATTCAATATATTATTTTGATTAAACTGGTTGATGTCTATACAGTATTCCGTTTCTGATTATCTGTTTGAATTTCTTTTAATTTGTGTTTTTTGCATCAAAATAGACCTAGCAATACTACTACCACGAGAAGACATGGGGTTGTCAAAAATTTTGCTCAATGACCAGACATCTTCATCATTTGTTTATGACATCAGCTAATTCTAGAAATGTAATATTGTGTTGTTAATATTATTACCTTGCTGAATGTTCAAAAGATTGAAGGGTTGAAATTAGATGGGGTGTTATGTGGCACTATTAGAAATGGCTACATGTTCAGGCTCGTTCTGGAATTCTAGTCATGTGACTTCGAGCTCTTATCCATTTTGGCTTATTCAGGGATCATATTTTCCCGCAACATCAATCGGTCTGGATTTAAATGGGGAAAGTGTCCGAAAATTTATATCCGAAATCATGACAAATTACGTTAACATATATACCATTGATTTTGCCATTCATGAAGGTGGTATAATACATGTACAAGTTTAATTGCCTTTGGCATTTTTTTAAACGGAACATACGAAATTTCTCAATTGGTTTTATGATTTTTTTTCTCTTTTATTTTTGTTTCGTGTGCTGTTGTATCTGACTTTTTTCATTGTTGTCAATATTATTTATCTGTGTAAGTCTATACCGATGTTTTAAATCGTGGTCGACTCGATAATAGCTTACATACATGCACTGAACCTAACAAATGTCTGTGCGTAGGTTTGATACTGGCAACAACAAAACCAAATAGTTGAGAAATAATTCGTGTTTGTTGTCAAATAACCCAATGCCGATAGTTAAGATGCGTAGGGATGCACAAGTGATTTGAAACCACGCATCTAAACTTCCGGTCGTGAGTTATTCAACAACAAACAATCAAGTACACGAATTATTTTGATTCTAACACAATTTTTACTAAAGATTTATACAATGCATATTATTTTTCTTGTGTACTATTTTATGTGAAGTTCCGCCCATAAAAATAACTTTCGGCTGTTCTGTCAATCAGATCCGCAACTTTCATTTAGTAATTGCCAGTCAGTTCGCTGGTGGAAAATGTATCGGCATGTTTTGTTACAGCGCATGTTTTCAATGTATAAGGTCCGCCCACAATTATATGAATTATTGCAGAATATCCGATTTTCTTCTTTGTTTATATGAAAGTTTACTGTATCATGCATGAAATGCACACTTTCCACGAGGATTATGAAAATTGAAGTTTTCATCTCTGAAGTAACTGTCAATGATTTTATCGTGAAGAGTACACATTAGGGACCGATTAGTGTGCTAGGTATAAGCCAGTGAAATTATCGATTGATATTGACACGGGGTTATTAACGCATGACTAATACACAACCGTGCGAATTTTCGCTGCTTGGGGTCATACTCTGATACTAGTCGGCTGACACGCAATAAACTGGTCCTGACCGGTTTAGAGACTGCAGTGAATGGTACAGATAATCGAAATACTAGTAATTAGGGTATGTTAGCATGTGCACTGTGTAATCGATTTCATGACATGGGAATTTTAGCACACAGAATCGGACCGACTGTTTGGGATTTTCAATCGGCCTTTCATGACCCCAATCGGTCTAGGACCGACAAAACCGAAAAAAATATGATCCCTGCGCTTATTGTGAAAAGGGTCTCTTATAGTTGATTAAGCTCTAATGTACGTTTTACTGTAAACATATGGGCCATGCTCTATGAAAAAGGGGCTTAATGCACGTGCATTTAGTGTTCTCCCAGATAAGCTTGTGCAGTCAGCACAGACAAATCAGCGATGACACTTTACGCTTTATGGTATTTTTCATTTACAGGAAGTCTCTCCTTAGCAAAAATCCAGTATAAGTGGAAAGTTTCTTCCCTGATTAGGGATGAGACTTAACGCACATGCATTAAACCCCTTTTTCACAGAGCACGGCTCATATGCTTTAAATAATACCAGTTGCTTTTGTAATAATAGACCTATTAGTTGCACATGCACTGTGAAGTGTAACAATAGACCCATTAGTGACACGTGCACTGTGAAGTTACTCACATACTGCAAAAAAACCTTGGCTGATAAAATTAACTCTAATATGATTATAACATAATCTATTGTTTTATCAGCATGTTATCAAAATGTTTGGAAACCTTCTTTATTAATGTAAGTGATAAAGATAGTGAGCTACTGGGTAAGTCATTCATTGTTACAACACTCCATATCTTGTTGGTTATAGTGAATGCATTACCAAGATGACGGTAAGAACTTTTTGATTTTGTCTTTTCTTAATGACAGATGAACTTTGGTGAAAAATAGCCTTAGAACTTCAAAATAAGTGTTCATGATATTAGGCAATATGTTGTCCATACAATCATAAAAAAAAAAGTTTTTAATAAATGGGCGGCTTGGGTGACTCCTTTTCAACAACTCTTTGACAAATGTGGGCAAGAATGTTGGGAGTTGCGTGTAAAAGAAAAGGGATGGGCTGTTCATTCATTCGCCACTCTATCATTCTGACGTTGTGATCAAACCCTGCGTTTACATTGTGCAGATTTGAGCAGCACAAATTAATAAAGCATTAATTTTATGCTATGTCAACTCAATAATAAAAACTGGTGTAAACAAAATCAATCTATCAAGATATCTGAATAATATCCCAGTAAATTCACTTAATTGATGTATATTATTTGGGAAATGTATTATTAGCACACAAATCACATATGAACAATACGATATTCAGATGTCTTATATTGTACACTATAGTCTTGTGTGTCAGGCTGTTTTTATTTCAAACTGACGTGCACAATTTGATTCTTCATTTTTAAATGTCAACAAAGGTATTTAATGTGTTTTAGAGTTATTCATTATTGATTTAATTTCTATTTCATTTGTACTATTTTCATATGTATCATTTTCTTCATTATTTATGGCCCAGAATACCCCTGTCTGAGTTATTGTTTAGAAGAAAGCAAGTTATTAATTGTGCATTCTGTTGGCAATATGATTTAATATTTCTTAAGAACCCCATTTGCTATATGGGTCTGTGTTGATTGCTGCATTAATGCCTTGTCCTGATAAATGATAGCCCAACCAAACAAACTGTTACAAATGTTATTTATCATGATTTATTTCATAGGGTCAAAAGTTATTGTTCATTTTTCTTTAAAAAAACATTAGGTTTACTGAAAATGTAAATTAATATTTTGTAATGAATTGCTTTGTATTATTCTTCCGTATTAATTTTTTTATGTAAATATAATGCAAATCAGATTACATAATTTATCTGATATTTACCTACACACCTCATATAAAAAAATGTTTATGAAAACAGCACTTTGATCAATTTGGGTGTGTATTTTTTGTTTTTCTAGTAAACATGTTTACAATAAATGTGTTGTTTTGATGCATGTCATACTTGAAGCAATTGGCCCAAGAAAGAATATGACACACACATTTATGACTGTAATGCAAAAAATAATAGCGTTGAAAATATTGGACATACATCACTTAGTTTGAACACAATATCCCCTTTGTCGGTTATTTAAGTATTTAAATATGCAATCCCACGCTATATTTTATTGTGCCGTGCCTAATAAAATAAAAATGTGTAAAATGGATAAAATTCTCATTTAATCAGTAAGTCTACATTTTCTCCTGAAAGTGCTATTATACAAATTGTTTTGATGCAAAGCTTGATCATTTGGCATTTTTGAAGAAAAATCATTAGAAAACAACATCACCACCACTGTGTTCAATAATACTATTTGGAAAACTCAAATGTGTTGTCTTGATTTTGAGTGTTTGATTTGTCTTAAAATTTTGAAAAAACACAGCTTCTTGTGTGTAAATATATCTAACTACATGAATTCTACCAATGATACCCCAGCTAGCTGTCAGAATAAGAACATGCTGGTGTTGGTTTGTTTCCTTAGAATGACATTTCACATGAAAGGGATATGTTTTGGGGACCAGTCCCACAAGCACACATCAAACAGTATTGTTATGCTTTTCTTGCTATCTTTTGTCTCAGTAGACATATGTTTTCACAATCTAGCAACACAATCTTCATGTCAGAGCATTCAATGTTCTCTTATGAATAAACAGTGGCGCTTTTTTGTTGGGAACTACTTCTAGTGATATTACTCCTCATCAAAAAATCACAAAAGAAGTCCAAGTCATTGGCCCACCTATTGTTAATATGTGTTAAATGTCTTTAAATGAAGCATTTAAAAGCAATTCTGCAGACTTTGGGATAACAAAACAGTGGGACCTCAAGTTTTGTTATTGACAGAGCTTGTAGCATTGTCTTTGAATTCAGAGACAGACTCTGGTTTATGAGCAAAACCGCCTCTGATATGGGCTGAGAATTGCATGCTGGGACTGTGATAATTGGGCCAATTGTTAATGATGCGGAAGTAATCTGGAATAACTTTCTTTATGATCTCCTTTTTGTAAACTTGTTCAAACAAGCAACAAAAAATATATTCTATGACATTCACAGTGGTGAAGATGAGCATCCAAAATGATCAAACTTGTTTTGCAAGATTCAGAAAAAGATTTATTTCTTTTAAATCACATTGTCTGTTCATGGTATAAAAAAGAAAAGATACAATAATATTTCATTTTATAATTTGTTTCAATATTAACACATGTCTTTTATAGTAATTTTAGACTTACTCTGTATTCTACTCAGATTTACTTTTTTTCCAAAAGGTTTCTTTCAAAAGAATGCAATTTTTGTTTCAATGCATTTTAGTTGTAAAACACTATGAGTTATGGTATGCACACAGTTGCATTCTCCTTCCTTTTGATCTTTATTTATGAAAGTTGTAAATAATGAGTAAATCAACAAGAGCCTTTGTTTTGATGCCGATGCACATTAAAATACTGCTAGATAATGCACACAGAAATTTTGACAGAAAATCTCTGGTGCATGCTGGTTTGGTACCCCAACATGCTCTGGACAGTGAAACCAGTGAGCAGAATTATGATTTAGTTGACAAGTTCCTTATCTTAGAAGATAAACTTGAAAGGCCCAAGTTTTGCCTTAAAACAGACTGTAATTATTCTAAATTGATATGCAGGAGTTCAGCTTGATAACAAACAGAAAATAGATGAGGTTTAATTACTGAACAGACAAAGGACATCATACATTACTTCAAGGTGTAGGTCATTATAGTAAAAATGAGTTAAGTGTACATTATGTTCACATTTAGTTTCAAATTTGAATGTATAATAATGCAGTGTATATGAAAGTATATAAATTATATATTGGTCATGTGTACATGTTCACATCACAAAGGCGAGACACAACAATAATGAACAAAATCCTCCCTAATAAGCAGGTGGGCACCAGCTATTTAAACAAAGGTCAAGTTGTTGTTTTTTACATCAAAGGGAATGTTTCTCCAACAGATTGTTCTCTGCTGTTTGTTTTCCTTGGACTCTGACAACAGACTGACCCCTCTGATCAATTTCATTGAAAGCATATTTCTGCAGAACTTGCATCCAAAAATATGCCAGCATTTAAAGTCCAATATAATAGTCCTTGAAATCTGATAATTTATTTCCTTCCAGTCTTTAAAATAGTTTATTTTAATTGACCCAAATCAAATGTGTGCCTTTTACCCCAATGATTAATTTGGTAACCAAGGCCTTTGTTGCTAAGTTCCTGAGAGAGTTGATGTCTGATTTGTTATCTCTAACAATATCTGGATTGCTCATTTTATTGAGAATTAATTGTTCTTTGAAAACAGAAGAATTCAATTGTAAACAATAGAAATCTTTGATGCTGGCTACAAACATGAACTCTGAAAGGAATTAGGATTTCTAGGAGGCATTTTGATACTATTGCACACAGAGAACACTGATTTATTGGGTCATTTTGAAACAAGAAATATTGCCAAGAGAAATTAAATGAAGATGATGTGGTTGATTTTGACATATTTGATTTGAGATTGAAATGCCTCCAATGACAACAAGTATTTTTGCACAAGATAGGGAAAATATAATGTATCAGAAATAGTAATGTATATACCGTGATGTTCATATTTTAAGGAATGATAGATTACACAATCTATTTTTTTGAAAGAGTAACAGATATACTGGGAATGCTAATCATATATTTGTTTGACCCTGTCAACCAGTTCCAGAAAATATACAGAGACCCAATGTTTATACCTAGATAGGCCCCCTATCAGCACTTGTCACAGGCCCGTTCAGTTCAGTTTACAATTTATTATTTCGCTTCATTGACATTATGCTGGATGCTGATTTGCAGTGGGTGAAAATTTGAAAGAAATGTGATAAGTATGTCCACATAAATTTTTGAGATAATCTCTGATGCACTAGGATTTACACTGTTTATACAAATATTGCCTTTTCTTGATGTCAAGTACACATCATTTTTGTAAAGTTGTGTCTGTTATGTAGTGCAGAATAATTTATTTTTAAGAATTTTTAGCGTTTCTGTTTCTTAACCAGAAAAAGGTATTGCATATTGTTTATTTTAAGTGTTGAATGAATTATTTCGACAAGATATTTGCCTTACATTATATAGTACATGGTAAAGGTTTTTGAACCCATAATTGTTTAAATTTCCCATCTATATATAAATATATCATATACCGTAAAACGCTGTGTATAACGCGCATTTATGTATAACGCGCATCTACTTTTTGAAGCAAAAAAATTGGGAAAAAAAGTTTTTCAAGCAAAAAAAAATTCAGGCAAAATTTCCATACCGTAGGCTCACTGAAATTCGTTTTATTTATATTGCCGATCTCACGTGTTATTTTATTTTTCAATAATTAATTATCTTAAAGAAGATAACGATAAAGATACAACTTGTTTGTGTGTGTTTTTTTTAATTATAATATAACGCGTAAATGTTTCGATTTAAATGAATTATGCATGAAATGCACAATTTCCACGAGGATACCATCGAGGTTTTCATCATAAGTCTCCGAAGTAACTGTCCACGATTTTATCGTGAAGGAGTTCAAATTGCGCACCGATTAGTGTGCTTGGTATAACTAAGACACTGAAATTTTTTATTGGTATTGGCACGGGGTTATTCACACATGACTAATTCACAACCGCGCATTTTATTTACATTTCCCATCTCACGCGTTCTTTTCGAGCGTCTATAATTGACAGGAGACTTTAACGACTCGAACTTCTCAACACCATTACTGACATTACCGGCGTTAAACAAACAATTGAGGTGTGAAGTCATTTGCCGGTTCACATGATAATAGCCTAGCTACACAAAACTTAACAGGTGACGCAAATTGCTCTATAATCACAACCCCAATCTTGACAAGACGTATGAAAACGTGTAAACAAACACAACATCAATTTTATTAACACATTTGAAAAGCAAGAAAAATAATAATAAATATATCGGGAAAGACCTTGCCGACATACTATTGTAAATTGACAAGTGCCCCCAAATAAATTATGTAACCCTAGTACAGTAGGGTATAATATTGTGGGAAAAAACAATAAAGTTTAAATAAAAATGGCTTCCTTGTTTTTCATTTTCTTCTTCAAATTTATTTGATTTCAATGCTCTGTATGTACCTGAAAAAGATTGAAATTATTAATGTTAACTTTATAACATTTGTCCATCTATATTCAGATCGTAAATATAAGACAATTATTAACATAGTTACAGTTAAAACAACGGGGAACAGCATGATGCGAGTTACCGTAACTGAGTAACTGACAGGGAAAAATGTCTTGGCATGGCTGTAGTTGTGCATAACGCGCATCAAGTTTTTAAAATTAAATTTGGGGGTAAAAATGTGCGCCTTATAGTATACACAACGTTTTACGGTAAAACTAACAAGATATTCTATTTTGCAGCAAAATGAAACCATGCTCAAATTGTAACAGACATAATGGAACCACGCTTTGTTACAGAAATAATGCAAATGTGCTATGTTACAGACATCATACAACCATGCTTTGTTACAGACATAATGCAAATGTGCTATGTTACAGACATCATACAACCATGCTTTGTTACAGACATACTGCAATTGTGCTATGTTTCAGACATTATACAACCATGCTTTGTTACAGACATAATACAATTGTGCTATGTTACAGACATCATACAACCATGCTTTGTTACAGACATAATGCAATTGTGCTATGTTACAGACATCATACAACCATGCTATGTTACAGACATAATGCAATTGTGCTATGTTACAGACAACAACCATGCTACTATTGTTACACACATATTGTTACTATCGTTATGATAAACACCAAAGTTTACAAAGAAAAACTACAATCTCTGTTTCTTAATACCTTCCATGGAAATATGTATGATATATTGTTATGCCAAAACGATCCAAAAGCAAATTGATGCAGAACTTGTTGAACCTCATCATTAATTACAACTGCAGTACATAATCTGCAGGGACATAAAATCATCCGCCATAATTGATTGCACACAAGGGCCACAACTGCTCATTGGTGCTTGTTTTGCAGGCAGGCTTTGAACCAGTCTACAAGATTTGTAATATATGATCCCTTCATGGTTTTAGTGGATAAGTTATTTGCACCTCATTAAAGCTTAAGCATATAGTGATTAGTTTTATTACCAACTATATTTACACAATTATGTACTCAACGTTCTGGAACGCTTTTTTGCAGTTGATTTGATGTTAACAAACAATGACCTAATTAATGCATAAAAATGGAGGTGGCATAATACCTTATGAGAGATTCAGAAAATGATGTTTATAGTTTACATTAGAAATGAATTTCTCAATATAATTAATCTAAACGCGTCTTTCTTTGAAGTAATTCGTTTTACAGTTCCGGCAGGGATGAATCATACAGAGCCTTAGGCAATAGTTAATTCGGAAAGCTTGATATATGCTCATGATAATTACTTATTCATGGTAATTATGGACCATAAATGCTTTTGTTCTTATCAAAGAAAGCATTGTGGAGCACAGCGGTGCTCTTAATCGGAAGTAAGGTGGCTTTGGTGCAAGTTGTTTGCTTTTGCGAGTGAGGAATCATCCTTCTAGAAAGATTGAAGTCTTTATGTCTTCTTCTGATAATTAAATTTGAAACTAAAAAATTAAGAACTTTTTTGCGTCATTTTTGAGTAGTTTACAACAAATTTGCTATCAGCAAAGTCTACATCGGTGTTTTGTTCTCTGAGAAAAGACGTGGATTTAATCTGCTTTATTTTCGTTTTTGAAATGATAATATTCCATTGATTTTTATGAGGTATTGCAAAACTTACCAAATTTATTAATAATTCCTGAAAATGGGTAAAACCAGTGATTTTACTTTGCTTTTTATATAACAGCCTGCTTCTTTTTTATTTGGAATAAAAGCTTGATAGACAGAGACATTGGGAAAATATAAAAAATCTCATTAAAGTATGACATTTACATATTCAAATAAGTACAATATAATGTTAACTTGAACTTGTATCATAAACTGCTAATTTTTCAACATTCACATTAATAATGCTGTTTTGTTATTATTCTTTTTGTTGGGCATTTTGGGGTAATTTTATTTGTATTTATGGAAATAAACATTACTTTTACCAATTTAGAAACAGAAATATTGACATGGCAATGTTTACCAACAAACATTTCTGAGATCACTTAAGGTCCATGAAGCATAATACTTAGTACAGTTTTCTTTTACAAAATATTTATCTTTAAAAAAGAAGAGTATTATTATCCTTTTTGAAAACTTTAATTTGATGCCACACTCACTTAGTTGTTCCAGGCATGTGTGGTTACACAACACTACATTGGCCACACTTTGCCTACCAGAACAGACCAGCATGTTTACATGTCAACACTTAATTGCTGATGACATTTATAAATTGAAGGAAGGTCTCTGGTCAGTCTATTCCAGCCCATTTGCCTAAAATAATGACCAGAACTGTCCACTGTTGGCTGATGATTGCCTTGCAATCAGTTCAGCATTGTCCACTCTAATTATGATCAGGGGTTTTGCAACTGACCACTGGTCAACACGAAGCTGCTTCTTCGTAAACATGGAAGGTACAACTCTGGCACTGATTAGAGAGGCTACTGACTGTTACGTAAATTTTACTGGATGAAAAATTATTTACAAGTCTGGCTTTTATCAGATTTTCTATTTGTGAAACTGATATTAATTACATGAAGGCAGTCAGAAGTTTGAGCAAGGTTGAACTAACAAGACAAGTGAATTAATGACTCTGGAACTCCATTATGCTTTGATAGAAAACACTCAGGGATTTAGATTGTTACTTTGTCTGTTTGGTTCTGGCATAGATTTAAACTTGGCACTGTGACTTGCACTCCATATTTATGTTCCGTCTGGTATTACAAGAAATGAAATTATTTTTCATTATTCTTTATGTTAGTGGTGGTGGATACTCACAGTTTATGAACTCTTACTGATTCATTAACTGCCTTCTAATGAAGCTGTTTGCGGTTAATTAGTTTATTTCTTATTTGAGCTCATCATTAATGGTCCAATTGCTTACTTTTTGAGATTTGATACATAAACCAGAAATTTCATCTAATTGTGTTTCCGTTATTTTTGCAGGAATAAGCACCCACTTACCTTGATCATTTTTTTCACAACAATAATGAAACCAGTCTTGTGTTTGGGTCAACAGAGTAAAACATGTAACCAGTCAATCAACTAAATATATGTCAGATGTACATTCAATCGGGTACATTGTTGTCTGCAAAACTCATCAGGGACTGGTAAGGTGTTGGATTGAATGAAAATGAAGGGCAAATGTAGTTCTGATGTTCAGCATTATACCTGATTATCTGCCTCATAATCTGTTGTGTTGCTTCAATTGGCCTCCCAGGTTGATGCCCACTATAACATGAGACATATATTGGATTGGATAATGAGAAATCAAGTCATGCAGAAGTACAATTGACCTTTGCAATTGTGCTTTTATTAAAATCTCTATAAATTAATTCTCACTGTACACACAACAAATATAAATATAAGTTTGTACAAACTGTGATAGGGTGAGTTCACTCGCATCAAAATGAATGTTTTGACTATATTTCAAATCAATATCAAAGGTAGAGTGTTTGTTAAATATAAAACTTGGTAACAAGGTACAGGTTTCACCTAAAACATTTAATCAAACAGACCTCAATTACTTTTCTGTTGATGGCCTAATCATGTATAGGTTAAATTGAGCTGTGTCATATGAAAATGAGTCCTAGTCAATATGCAGCAGCGTAGGTCAAGACCAGCCTGCGCATTTGTGCAGTCTGGTAAGAAACTATCCTATGCAGTAACAAGACAATCAAATCTTGATTTAAGTGAACAAGGTAGCTCCATCCATCCCATGTTTTCAGACTGGTCTGGAGCTGCACTGGCCACTTATGGCATGATATGAGTCGCGTTCTGAGAAAACTGGGCATAATGCATGTGCGTAAAGTGTCATCCCAGATTAGCCAGTGCAGTCCGCATAGGCTCATCAGGGACGACACTTTCTGCCTAAATTGGATTTGTGCTAAGAAGTCAGACTTCATTTACACGAAAAATGTCATAAAAGCGGAACGAGTCGTCCCTAATTAGCCTGTGTGGATTGCACTGGCTAATCTTGGACGACACTTTACGCACATTCATTATGCCCAGTTTTCTCAGAACACGACTCATATTTACTGTTGCATGTCGCCCCTCAAATAATACTCAATTCCTGTTGGGACATCATTTTAACATTTCCTATTAGCTTTTCTATGTTGCTTTTTTGTTGAGATAAAACAGTTACCAGATTAGTGAACTTCTTGATCATGTAAAAACAAAACAAAATTATTTTCTCTCAACAAAAGCTTTTCCAAACTATATTTGGTGTTTCATAATAATTATCATTTGATTATATGAACTTGTACACAAACATCACACCTGCTTGCTTGAAGATAAGCATCACTCATGACTTTGTGGACCACACAATTTGACAGAAAATAATCCGAAACATCTAACTTAAAGTAAATGGTTTAGTTTAGAAAATTTAAGTTTAAGGACTTCATTACTTTCCTTAGAATTAAGAAATCATAAAATATTTCATTGTCTGATTTTTATCTGATTATTTAACTACTTTATTGTATGTATTTCATGAAGCTATTAAGATATATCTTAAACCATTAATTACATCAATGTTGTCTAAGAAATTCTCTGTAAATAATTTAATCTCTGTCATTTTGAAATGCTTTCTGATAAAGCAAGAATTATTTTTAAAAGAGAAGTTTGAGTGCAATGTAGGCCAAATTTCTGAGACAATTAACTTTCACTCACTATTCTATAGCTTTATATACAGATTTAAGAATCAGATGCAACATTTTAAAAAATGTGGAAAAAAGTTACATGCACAAAAGTTTGTACCTGAAGAGGGACAATAGTAATGCTGTCAGTCAGTCAGTTCATCCCCCTGTCAGTCTGTTGGCTAATGGTAATAAGTTTGAGCCTTTATTTTCATTTTCAGATTTTGAACTCATCATATCTTTATAAAAATGTGCTGTTACATCTATAACAGCTTGTATAGTATATAATATACTTTATAATAAGTTTGTCAAGCATTATAAATCTTGTTCACGATAACTTCCAATAAAAATTCCTGAACTGTTCATGATCATTTCCGTATTTCATTGAAGAGCTAATGTATTAAATCTTCAAGATCACTGACAGTTCATGAACTCTAATGTAAACGGTTCAATAATTGTTCATGAAATCATTTTAAGAACACTACATTACACTGTAACTCCAATATAACGCGGATGACAGGGTCTAAGCCACGCAACAGCGTTATAAACTGAACCGCGTTATAAGTTTTGAGATCATTTTTTGCAGGGGGCTATAAAAACAGGTATAGTATAGCCTATAATACAGGTCCTGTGTATTACCATGCTGTGTTGTCATCCGAAAATACATGCATATAAACCGAATCGTATCGATAACATTATACATACCGCTTTTCTAATGTGCACATTAATCCGATAATCCAATAAAGTTACAACATCACTTAAAAAAATAATAATCTTGAATATTTATGACGATAAATATGTTTACGAATTTCGGTAACACACCTATATGCATACGCCATTTTTCACAAGTGTAAAGATAACAGTGCATTATGGGGCAGAGCTTTCATCGCACAAGCGAATTTAAATTTAGATTGAATGCAATACGATACATGTACAAATTGCGTCATACGCCGTCATGCAAAAAAGTGCTTTTCCGGGACTTTCTGATAACGGGCAAAAATGAAAGTGAATCTCTGCTAACAATAACACTGCGTTAGCATGTACATAAATTGTCTGGATTATTTAATTAATGTCTCGTACACGAACTGAATTAAATGACTAAATACTAGAATGATAATGAAATTACAGAAAAACTTGTTTTATACTGTGCGCAGTATATTTCAAAGCCGCTCCACTGAAACTGCAATCAAATAAAAGTAAGAAGGTTTTTATCGTTTTGAATAACTTTAATTTTATAATTATCCCGCTTGCACTTACCTTATTGAAATTACCGAACCGCTCTGATAGGGAATACATGTAATAAACAATGACTGGCCAGTTTTCACACCTTTATTGACATTACACAACAGATTAACACCAATTAGCTGTCGGGTGGCGTTTAACCTCTAATCAATTAAAATCAGTTAAACGGACAGATAAAGCAATCAAGCTGTGATTGCCGCCTTCTTTGAAGTTTCTGAAAATATATGAAGTTGCATAACATGGATTTGAATCAGAAATGGAAGGTTGGAGAAAAAACAGGATCCAAGCACCCCCTGCTTTATATTGGACACAGTGTTATAACTAGGGATGCAAGAGGTTAACCGGTTAACCTACCGAACGACCAGTTAACCGGTTACATTGTCGGCAAAAGGTTAACCTTGAAAAAATTGATTGTGTTTTTTTCATCGAATAACTTGTACGTTTTTACTTTTTTCGCGTGACATACTGCCAAATTGCGCTGGCGACTATTTAAAACAACATGCCGCACAGTCGACGGTAATAAATAACGTGTCAACAAACACACCAATAATGCAATAAATCAATACCTTCATGATAACAAATAGGGGTTAGTTTTGATAATTTGCACCATTGTTTTGTTTGACTCGCGAAAATTTAAATAGCGAACTGCGGGGAGTGGGGGCTATTAGCGAAGATGTAATTGACACGTTTATCGAACTCGTGATAAAAAAAACTGTTTAGACAATGCACGGCTTTTTCATGTTTTGTTTCCAATATCCAACACTGATTGTTCGCGAAATACCGTGTTTTATAAGTAACATTTTTATCAGGAATGCATTCGTAGTTTAAATCTTGTCGAGTTAACGTCGTATTTGTTTCTGAGAAAGTATTACCATTATTGTAATTTACGTCACCAACGATGCCACCATTACCGTCCGAGGTATGGAAACACAGAAAATCGGCAGACAAGAGCACTGAATCTGGTCTGTTATGCAGTGCAACAATTCAACTGCATGGCGGCACCTCAAATCTGCGAAATCATATAAAATTTAAGCATCCGTCCGTTGATAACAACAAGGCCAGTCCGGATGTGGCAAAGCAACAGACGTTACACCAGGTTTTTGGCCCCCGTCCTTCGTCATTCAGGCCCTTGCAAATTACGTGGTCCAGGCATACATGCCAATGAAAATCGTGGAACACGAGAGTTTTCGTCATCTGATGCAACTTCTGAATCCGCAGTACGAGGTGCCTTCAAGAACAACCGTCAGGGCTTGCATTGACCAGCAGTATGATGACGCAAAGAAGTCTCTGCTGTCCAGTCTTCAGGAAAGCACGTCAGTCGCCCTCAAAACTGACTCCTGGACATCCAATGCAACAGAGGCATACCTCACAGTTACCGTACACTACATAAAAGAAGACTGGTCAATTGAGTCGCGCATACTAATGACCCGCGCCATGCCAGAGCGACACACCAGCGAAAACCTTGCTATTCGCCTTAAGGACTGTGTGGATGAGTTTGGTCTGAAGGGACGTGTTGTAGCATGTGTTCACGACAATGCCAGAAATATGGACTTAGCCGGCCGTCTGTGTCCGGACTGGCAGGACCTCCCGTGTTTCGCGCACACCCTTCAGTTGTGCGTGAAGCCGGTCATGGACATTCCGTCAGTAGCAGACGTGATGTCGAGAGCACGAAAGATCGTCGGCCACTTTCAGCATTCCATAACCATGACAGCAGAGCTGCGATCGCGACGAGTTGTCATGCAACTTCTTGACCATGACCTAATTCCGGATGTTCCGACGCGCTGGAATTCGTCGCAGATGATGTTGCAACGCGTTGTGGAGCAGCGTCGTGTTGTTACCGACATCCTACTCAACCCACGCATAACAGGGAATCGTGACAGAGATCTCCTGTCCGATTGATTTTAACTGTTTGTAGTGTATCACTGATTTATTCTGCAGACAGAACTGGGAACTATGAATAACAAATTAACTCAGAATCTGAATTTGAGTGCTTTATTTTACCCACATTAATAAATGTAAAATGAACAATAAACGATAATAATTCGGCTACAGACGCTTAAATGCAAATAACAAAATAATTGAAAATATGCAATTATCCAATAAAGAGAGATGCTGATTCGTTGAAACACATGACCCTCTTTACGTCAACCTGAAAGGAAAAAACATGTTTATATTAGGTCAATTTGAGCTTAAAACATGGAAATATAATTAACAAAGAAACACACCATTGTGTGAGCGATATGATGCGAACGTAATATAAGCGGCCCAATCAAAAATAAAATAATGACGCAAGCGATCTCAAATTAGAAATTACTTTCGTTTCTATAGAGCGGTTCTAGCAGTATGACATTTTTATGTACTCTAACATTGAAAATACCTAACGCGTTTCGGTTAACCGGTTAATAACCGGTTACGACAAAAGGTTAACCGGTTACTGATTTTTGTAACCTCTTGCATCCCTAGTTATAACGGACCGCACTATATTTTTGTTGCAGTGTATTAAATTCATGAATCAAATCCTCTTAACAAATGACAAGCTATTCATGAAAAGGTCCCGATTGGCTTGAAATTATAATGATATCATGAACTACATTTCACAGGAAACGAACTACATTTCACAGGAAATGAACTACATTTCACAGGAAATGAACTACATTTCACAGGAAATGAACTACATTTCACAGGATCATTCAGATGATCTCCAAAAGTCATAAGTAATTACTGTGGATTAAATTCAATGTCACAACTTCAAGGTAAAAAATATCTTAGCATAGGATAAAGCTATGAGCCTTTCAAACTTAAGGATTTATTTTGACAGTCAATGTGATATATACTGAACTTTATTATTTGTCTTTGACAATCAGTGTGTTATGTATGATATTCCCATCAAAAGGTACCCAAGTCTTGCATTATCCCACACAACATATGTTCTATGTTGTTTCAACACCATCTCACCCCTATACCTAGTGATGACAACATTTTAAGATAATCCTAATAAATGCATAAACAAACACATTGCTCGACAAACAAGACAAACAATTCTGAGGAATTAAGTACCCCATAAGTCAAAAGCTTTTCACCACAAAACCATTCTCTTATCTCTTGTGGCCACTGTATATGTTATCTAGTAGCAGTAAATGATAAATGTTTTTCTTTATGCTAACCAGTGTACAGAATTGCAGATCATTTCCAACCCTTGTGCGATATTGCATGTTTATTTAAGTTGTCATATTTTTTATTACATTTTACAAATAGATTTTGAGACAGTCATATATTTAACCTCTAGAGATTAATTTTCTGGAAAATGGGTCTGGTGAAGATCTGATATATTCTGAACTCACTGGTGTCATGCACATTATTCTCATAACTTGTATTTGTATGCCTTATTTACATGATATTTCATTAAATAAAATAGATATGCCAGATCACTTTTATTAAGCAGTGGTTTTGTCTGCATGAAAAAGCAAAAATATTGAAAATGTTGCTCAATGTTAGCCCTTGACACACTATAACAATGTTGCTCAATGTTAGCCCTTGACACACTATAACAATGTTGCTCAATGTTAGCCCTTGACACACTATAACAATGTTGCTCAATGTTAGCCCTTGACACACTATAACAATCTTGCTCAATGTTAGCCCATGACACACTATAACAATCATGCTCAATGTTAGCCCTTGACACACTATAACAATCATGCTCAATGTTAGCCCTTGACACACTATAACAATGTTCCTCAATGTTAGCCCTTGACACACTGTAACAATCATGCTCAATATTAGCCCTTGACACACTATAACAATCATGCTCAATGTTAGCCCTTGACACACTATAACAATGTTCCTCAATGTTAGCCCTTGACACACTATAACAATCATGCTCAATGTTAGCCCTTGACACACTGTTACAATCATGCTCAATATTAGCCCTTGACACACTATAACAATCATGCTCAATGTTAGCCCTTGACACACTATAACAATGTTGCTCAATGTTAGCCCTTGACACACTATAACAACCATACTCAATGCGCATATGTTAGCCCTTGACACACTATAACAATCATGCTCAATGTTAGCCCTTGACACACTATAACAATCATGCTCATATAGAGTCATTACATATACTCCCTCTCAAAGAAAAATAGCTCTAATTGGACTGACAAGAGTCATATAGTTTGAGGAAACCAAACAAGGGCAAAAACAAAGCACAACCCAGCCCACATGCAACAACCAAATAACCCACATCATGCGATTATGGGTCTTATGCAATATGCTACCAGTGTAGCTCTAGTCGCCCGGTCATCTGACATAACAAGACTGTGATAATGTGCAGGCTTGTCTTGAGCTACCCTTGCCGCATAAGGAATAGGATCCTTTAAAGCAAGACACAGGTCATTTACAGCCTGATTTGTTTAAATCGATCCCGACTGAATCTCATTTTCTCATGAAAAATATAAAAGATTTTAACAATTGTTCTGTAATATGAACTATAAACACATCCAAGAACCTAGGTCAAAGGTTAAGTAGGTCAAAGATCAAGGTCTTAATTAAAGGTTAAAGGTAGGATTCAAAATTCTTTGAGACTTTTGCCAATCGTATTCTTAAATGTTTCTTTCCTACTGATGGGAGTATGTTTGTGACAATTTCACTCTTGTCACGTTTATAATAAAGTATATACCAAGTGGGAATCAGGCTGTATTTGTATACATGTTCTTAATTATCCCCCGCCATAGGCGGAGGGATATTGTTTTGGCGTTGTCCGTCCTTCCGTCCATCCGGCACTTTTGATTCTGGAGCCATATCTTGGAAGTGCTTTGACAGATTTCATTGAAACTTGGTATGAGTATATATATATGGATAAATATGGATATGATGCATGCCAAATGGCATTGTACACCATCGAATAATAACGGAGTTATGGCCCTTTGTATTTTGAAAAAATACTTTTGGTGTGTGTCCGGAGCCATATCTTGTGTCCAGAAGTATAATTGGGGGGGGGGGGGGATATCAATTCAACCAATTTGCTTGTTGTATTTGTATTAAACCCTCAGTAGACCAGAACCTCTTGAACAAGGGATGTTTTTCAACCGATGTTGGTGTTTGGTATAAAAGGTGTTCACTGCATTTGGGTCTTTGTGGGTTTGTTTGTACCCCTTTGGCATGGAATTAAGATCATTGTCTTCTGGAACATTAAATTGCTTCATCAAGAGGGATTTAGGAGTCCACTAATGCAGAAAACACACTGCAAAGGCATATTGTGATTAAAAAACAACAAAAGAAATGATTAGAATAACAACAAGACAAGAGTTCATTTATTACTTCCAATGGTCTGTGCTATCACACTGTCATGTTCTGTAAAAACAAACACATTTGAAACCACTTTGTTTGGCAGTAACATCAAACATGCTGTACACATATCTTTTGTGCTGATGCTGATTCTTTCTGAGCAAATAAAAGAATGATTATATAATGACATATGTGTCTGAAAGAAAAACTGAAGTTTTGTAAACATGACTTTGATCTGAACGGAGCTTAATTGTAAGAAAATATCTGTTGTAAAAATGTGTTGCTTTCAGCACTGTTTGAAGTATATAACATCACTTGCAGAAGGATAATAGAAAAACTAGTTATTTGAAGAAGAAAAAAAGTGGAATTGTTGTTTAGCTAGTCAGTTGTTATAGTTGCTAATCCACTGCTCTAAAAGCTTGGTGCATAATTATGTATAAAAATTTGTGTTAAAACAGTTTTAAAATCAATACATACTTCATGTCACACATGCTTTTGCTTTTTATACAATTATATATGCAGCTGGTAATTGCAGATATTAAGACATATTGGGATCTATTACATATATGTACATCTATACTCAAACTCAGCGGCACACGTTTGTGCCTAGGAAAAAACACCTTAAATCAGATCATATTAAGAAAAAAATAAGATACATTTATGAAAATGTTGATCTGCTGATTACATAAAATACTGCCCTTAGATGTATTCAAAACAAATTGAACTCATACACTTTCACGGTTGCATTAATCCACTTATGCCTAGCGTCTAGACAAAAGGCATTGGCAAACAGCGTAGACCTAGATAAGACGCCGCATGATGCGGCATCTCATCAGGGTCTGCACTGTTTGCTTTAAGGAATTTCTGTAAGAAATATTCTAAATATAGAAATAAATATACTAGACATCCCTTATTTTGGAAATAAATTGATTCAATTTAGAAGAATGGGAGAGTCCACTAGGCATAAATGGGTAAATGATATAAAGTCTAAAAGGACTGAGACTTACAGAAATTATAATAATTTGGCTGTTGAATAATGGACATATTGTCATTTTTTGGCAGTAAAGATGAAACTTGTTATCCCCCACCATAGGCAGAGGGATATTGTTTTGGCGTTGTCTGTCCGTCTGTCTTTCCGTCCGTCTGTCTTTCCATCCGACCGTCCGGAGCCATATCTTGGAAATGCTTTGGGGGATTTCATTGAAACTTGGTATGAGTTTATATGGATAAGAGGATGATGCACGCCAATGGCACTGTAAATCATCTGTTTATAACGGAGTTATGGCCCTTTATATATTGAAAAAATGCTTTTTTTGTGTGTCCGGAGCCATATCTTGGAAATGCTTTGGGGGATTTCATTGAAACTTGGTATGAGTATATATATGGATAAGAGAATGATGCACGCCAATGGCATTGTAAATCATCTGTTAATAACGGAGTTATGGCCCTTTGTATATTGAAAAAATGCTTTGTTTGTGTGTCCGGAGCCATATCTTGGAAATGCTTTGGGGGATTTCATTGAAACTTGGTATGAGTATATATATGGATAAGAGAATGATGCACACCAATGGCATTGTCAATCATCTGTTAATAACGGAGTTATGGCCCTTTGTATATTGAAAAAATGCTTTTTTTGTGTGTCCGGAGCCATATCTTGGAAATGCTTTGGCGGATTTCATTGAAACTTGGTATGGGTATGTATATCAATAAGAGGATGAGGCACGCTATATGGTATTGTACACCATCTGTTAATAACGGAGTAATGGCCCTTTGTATCTTGAAAAAATGCTTTTTTTAGTGTCAAATATAACACTTTTGTGTCCAGAAGCATATTGGCGGGGTATATCAATTCAACAAATCTGCTTGTTATTTGGAAAATGCTAGGATCACAAAATAAACATGAATTAATTGTACACAGTTATAGGTTATCTTTATAAGATTTATTACTTTAAAGATCACAATGCCATATATAGGCATTATTTCAGTAGTAGGTTAACAACACAATGTGGTTGGATGTTTTAAATATCTCTCAAGCATGTGTTTTCCAATACCGTGACAGGGTGATTTTCAAGGAATGCATGCTTGAAGAGGGTCTACAAGGCTTATCAGGCTGCTGTAATTGTGTCTGGATCAAGCCCTTGTCTTATGTAAAGCATGCAATCTTGTGGACTATCAAGGGCTATCATCTTGGAGCAGTGCTTTTCAATCAGGGTCGACCATTGTCAAGACCTATCAGGGCATGGCGCTGGTTTTCATGAATGAAAAAAAGAGAGCTAATGTCTTCTTGTAACTTCAGAAGAGGAGAAGAGAACATGTGCCACAAAGCATCATGATTGTTTTATACACAATCCAAAAAATGAATGAAAGAATTGAAACAAAACAAAATATGAACAAAATTAATAAAACTAGAGCAGTAGACTGATAACAGGCTTTTTTGTGGTGAGTTCTCTCCCCTACTGAAAGATAATGAAATTAGTTAAACAGGGGAGCTGACTGTAATTCCAATCCCAAAAGTAATGCATGCTTTTTTGGTTGGCTGAGTATTAAAGACTCCAGCTATCGCACCAGTCTTAATATTAATATAATTATCAGGCAAAGTAGTGTGTGTTTTTTTTGTGACTACTTATTAGCTCTAATGAATATGATATTAATACTACTTTTTTGTTTTTTTTGCTATTAGTTGTCTACCTTTAGAAGTGTCTTCACGAGGTTTAATGAGATTTTTGAATATTATTATTGTGTTCAAATGGATATCACAAGCTTGCATAAACATCATTTGAAAGCAAAATACCATGCAGAGGAATTTATTTCACATAGAATGTCATGTGATGTGTGTTATCACAGAATGAAACGTAATAAATTGTGTTTATATCACATTTGCAGATGGACACTTGGTGTTTGTTTGCATGGTGATGTAAGATAAATCAGGAATTACATAAAAACTTAGGAAAATAACAAAACCTTGTTGAGCCAGAATGCCTGTAATTGTTTTTGACATATGACAACTCCTAGTTGTGCTTTTAAACGGGTTATTCTTGCTGACATTTCTAAAAGCATAAGAGGGTTTTGTTGTTTGTTATCGGAACACACCATGATGCAGGTTATTGCATGTGGTATGTTTGTGCACGACTGCGCAGCAGTTGTCTATCACAGTTTGCAGGGACACAAAGCACTTGCCCTGGCACGCTGGGTGTATAATTCACAGGCATTAATTTCCATGATATTTTTTGTTCCATGGTTTTTAAACAAATAAATAAGTCTCAAACTGACGTAAGCAAGGCTTTATTTACTCCTGAATTAAATTATAAACCAATAAAAAAAAATGCGCACAGAGTCATTTCTGAAAATGTAAACTTTCAATAATTTATTTAGAAACACTAGTAAGGTTGGTGCTTAAAAATAAAAAAAATAGAATAGTAAGATATTGCAATAGTCATGTCATTATCAACTATTTTCTTCATGAAACTAAAATCAAAGCATTTAATGGCCAGGGATTTGGGATTTTGGTCACTGGTTATGATTAGCCATATGATTATTAAAAGACCAACTTTCTTTGTTCAAGATGGAATGAGACTTCAACATTCCCAAAGATAATCACCCAGGACGAGGCTGGGGTTATCTCTACATGGACCCTTGATGAGATAACAAAAAAACATTTTTTAAACTCCGGAAAATATATTGTTTCTTGCAGAGAATAGTGACAGCGGGTTGAGGAAATGAAAATTAATGGTGTTTAAGTAGGTAATTGGGATAACATGTGCTGTTTGTTGTGCTTTAATGGCTTCCTTATGTAACACATTGTGGGAGTTATTAAGGAAGGGAGTCTTAGATTGTTATTCCCAGCTTTCTTTTGCGTCCATTGTTTTCCTGTTATGCACCAATAATGCGCAGTCCAAACTTATAAACCTATTGTCTAATTTGTAAACAATGTACTTAAATGGAAATTTGCTAACCCAAATTATATGATGAAATGCATAGACCAAATTTAAATAGTTATTGCAACACTGGGGCATGAACCTAGTGCATATAGGACAATAACACTTTCTTTGATTGTATTTATTATTGCAGAAAATAACTTAAATAATTTAAATGATTCAAATGAAATGTTACAAGGATAGACAGCCACAAACAGAAGGGCAGAGTACAGGGACAGTTATGACTCCGTCATGTGTTAACCCTTTGCATGCTGGGAAATTTCTTCTGCAAAATGTCGTCTGCAGAATTTCTAAAATTAGCATTTCTTCAATTTTTTTTCAAAGAATACTATCAGAATAGCAAACAGTTTGGATCCAGATGAGACGCCACGTTCTGTGGCGTCTCATCTGGATCCAAACTGTTTGCAAAGGCCTTCAAAATTCGGTTCCCGCACTGAAAGGGTTAAAGCAAATCTAACATGTAGTAGTTGCAGATGGTGTGTAAGCTTGAATTGAAATGAGTGAAGTTGAGGCTCCCAAAAAGAAATTTGTTACTATTAAAATTGCAAAAAAACATAAGGTATGTAGGACGGATAAAGATTTGTTTGTTCTTAACTTGTTTCACAATTTCCTATCTAATAAGATTATGCAATGAGATGAGAAATCTTCACAATCCCTATTTGGCATTTTTTCTTGAGGTATTATTTTTATAAATTAACAGTTTATATATATTTATATTCTGTAACTTTTATAAGATAATTCTAATGTGTTAATGGCATTTATCTGCACAGGCAAGGCTTTATTATAACTGTCCTTTGGCAGTTGAAGGATTTCAAACAGTAAAATAAAAAAAATATTGAAGTGTTTGGTTTATTTTTTAAAAGCAATTTTAGTTAATACCTAATTTAAATTGAATAAAGCTTTTAGGCGTAAAACTTAAGTGAAGTTTTGTAATGCCATAAGTACAAAGAACCAAATGCCAGACAAGCCTTTTAAAAAGCCATGCAAATCCTTAAAGCATGTGTAATAACATGATTATAACAGCATTTAGTGCAAAATAGAGCATTGTCCTCATGTCAGTCTATCAAAGTCAAAAATAACAACAAAACTGAACTATCACACAATTAGTGTTAAAACAAATAATGCATTTTTTTCGCTTCAAGTAGTGTGAGCAATTGACAAAAAAATTTCCACAGCAAGTGATTTTCCAGAAAACAAATGGAAACTTCATTTCATCTCTGTAACATGTGTCTGTGACATAATTCCAGGGCAAAACAGTTGGCACAACAGTCAGTCATTGTAAGTCGCCTTGCACTGGCAGCCACAAACATACTTTCAGGAAACAATGTTTACTCTTCTAATGCTTTTCTGAGTTCATGAAATGCAGTTTTCACACCTTGTAACTGTGTGCTCCACATCTGCCTTATTCAATTATTATATTCTTTATATAATGATTCAGTATTTTGAAAAAGCAGTCTAAACAAATAATCTCATATAAAAAAGAGTAAAATTTTATTTCATGATTGATATATGTTTTTATAATACAGTGTACATACCAGAATATGAATGGTAACAAGAAATATCTTTAAAAAAGATATATGGCGTTGATTGTGTTTGGAGTTGGTGAAAGGTAAAGAGTTTAATGAATGAGATCAAAGATAGTGAATGTCTTTTTCCATACAATTCTTAGCTTTATCACACGGAGAACGGGATGTTACGCGGAGTTTTTGCGGCTTATTTGAAAGAAGAATGGAAGTGAAATTAAAACATACAAGTCAACCGGCCACACGCAAAGTATACGTACATATTTTTAATATTTATATGTGTGTTCTTCGAACAAACCTGTTTTAACGGTGTGTCGGGCATTGCTTTTTGATTTGATTATTAACAGTATCGGGAATTATTGCACTCATGCTTAACAAGTTGGTCAAAATGGTGGAATAATGCTTGTTTAATTTACCAAAAATAATATTTATCATGGTATTGTTGAAAACACATTAAGAATCTATGATTGACCTACTATAGTTATATCGCCGAATATCTTCATTTAACATATTTCTGGTCTAAATACAACTCCAGTTCACCTAGTTAACGCGATAGAGCCTATATTATATAACCATCTATTTACTGGCCGCAAACTGACCCTGATACCTTGCGGGCTGGAATGCAATGCATTAAAGTGAGGTCACGATTCCACTGCTGGAACGATTGCTTGTTTAAAACTTTATACTTTTACATGTATAATGTTCTATTTCCAAAATAATTAAAAAAGGTTATGTCAAAACGAATATCAGGATAGGGAAAAACGATAATTTTATGAACTAAAATATACTAGTACACAGGCAGCAATATTGTAGTAATTTTTCAATATGAGAACAAAGCCTGTAAGTACAAACGCTCTGGTGATTACAATCATCTGAATATAAAGGTGCACGCACAAACTGTATTGATGTCAAGAAATGAGTGTAAAACTGTTGTATCCATCAAGCCTTTTTATAAGAGATAAAATTGTTTCATGCTGAACACGCAGTAAAACCTCGTTACACGCTATACTACAAAGACGCGGTCATGTTTCCAATGGGTGGGAGTAATTCTCAAATCGGCCATAATAACATAAATGAAGTGTATTCACTCTTATCTAGCCGCGGGAAATTTTATTTGAATTTTATTGGACACTTACAAAGGTCAGGTAAGGTGAAAAGCTGGCTTAGACAGCTACGCCGAAAAAACTGTAAGAGAAAATATATATTTAATTAAATGTTTTTGAAATGTTTGGTTGACCTTTACCCTGATTTGAAATAATGTGTTGATACTTAGATTTAAATATTTTTTCATAGAAATTCTATTACAATTATAACACATTAGTTTGTTCTCATTTTCAATTAGTTATTCCTTTCTAATTATATATTAATGATGATAATTTCTAATATAAATAGAAAGTCGTTTTTATCAGTGAAACTCCATTATTACTTATATAATCCATCATATGTTGTTTTAATGGGATTGCACTTATTAGTTCCTTGTTGGCTGCTCCCTAGCCATGGTTCTGATTTTCTTGCCTCCTGCCTTGTGTGCCTGACTGTGTTTTCATATATGTACACATACTGCTGATAGCCCCCTCTGGCTTCCAAGCAATGCCCAGTCCTTTATTTTCAAGTCACTGTATCACTCACAGCTGCTGAACATTTTCAACTTCTGTAAAACAGTTTAATAGAGTTAATATGCTGAGATCATATAGAGACCAGCATTGTAAAAAACATAAATTAGGCCTAGATTAAACAAAAATGAGATTAAAATCATGGCATTAATTAGATTAGGGGCTTAGCGTTTCATAACAATATGTGTTAAAGAGGCTATTTGTTGTAATAAACACAGAATGCTTGGATTACTCAGTTTGCATACATGAAAGTCAGGGAGTCAATAAAACAGAAGCTAATGTATATTCAGATTTCCGTTTCAAAACAAAAGGCAGGGGAATAATTGAAATTGAATCTTGCTTAATTGTGGGAAAGGCAGTTCCTCAAATCTGTAAAGGTTCCAGGGAAACACTGCCTTGGTGTGTATAAATAAACATGGCTTACTGAGAACAAAGCTAGTGGATAATATGAAAAGCATAACAATAAAACCCTGAACATTTTCCCACCAGCCTTCAAGGATCTGAAAACCAGAGTCTCTCAGAATTACAACAAAAACACTTTAGTACCTGTTCCTAAGGGGGCCATTATGCACTTTAGGGTTCTTGGAACCCCTTATTTCAGAAAAATGTATAATGGTTAAGTGACATGGTAAGTGGCCATGAAATTATGTTTGAAGATGCCAAAGCATTCTCTGGGACCATAATAATGGATAGGACTGGTGCCTGTACATCTAGTTGACTGACACTTTGAAGTTTTAGTTGAAATCATTTTTGACCTCACAAAAAGGTTCATTAATTAAAAAGCGACTGACTGCATATTAGAAAAATTTAATGCTCACTGTTTAATATGACATAAAAGTTATGATTGCTTGCAATGGTCTCATTAATTAAAGGTCACACATTTATAGCAAAACTAACTAACGCCAGAGAGAAGTATTTCTAATCTTCTGTAACTGACATTTTATTGAAGATTCTAGGGTTTCCACAGGTAATTAAATTTTGGGATTTTAAGGCTCCATAGAACTAAACCACATGGTTGGAAGCATATAATTCTAACAAAATCATGCAGTATTTCTATTTGGCCACCTTATACCATATTATGATTACCGTTGAGCCATCATTTAGCCATCAAACATTTAATTTTGCTGGCATATATCTCCGCATATAAAGACACAATTACAGCTGCTGTTTTATGTTACAATTTATGAGGCGAATTTGTGAAATCAAGGCATCTAATTCTACCTTTGTTTCCCTATTTACACCACACTGACAGAAGGAATGAAAAGGCCTGTAAATGCATGAAGGCGCTCAATTACTGACAGTTGCCTAGTGGATCATGAATGGATAGATAGCATGATAGTATTGCAGGGGAAAGTTATCATGATACTATTACATATATGCTGCACTTAAACCATCTTCAATTGTTTTATCGTACCATGTTTCACACAGCTTAGAAATATTTGGTCTATTTGTCATGATATATTCAGGGTTTTTAATAATTTAACTACATATTTTATTAAGTACTAAATTAATAAGTATGTGAAAAAGATGTGATGTACATGTAATTTCAAATAATTATGTATACTGTTCAGTAGGTATTGCAATATCACACTGTTTAATGATCCCACAAAGAAAGAAAAATTATATATGCTTTGTATAGTTTGGAATATCAATTTTATTGTATATACATTGAACCACTGGATCTTTTGTTGTAACATTCTCACCTATTGGTCAAAATGGGTAATGAGTGATGATATTCTCAAGTAGCCTTGTCACAATACCAGAGAGTTTGATGATAAAAGTTATGGTTCAGGAACCACTGTTTTTTTCGCCCAACTTTTTTTTCCTGGCAATGATGGTCTTTTATCTGAAGAGGCGCTGACAATCCTGAGCACCCGTTTCTGGCATATCTACGTTTTTATTGTTCTACTAGATTTTTTATGCTTATGCCTGGACCAATTAGTGTCCTATTTTGTCAAGTGAAACATTTGCTGAAGCATGTGTCGGCACCATTAATCATTTGATGTTATTACGGTATTGTTGTTTAGGTGGTCAGGGTGACTGATATATTGGACACTGATTGCTCTAAGCAATGGTTTTGCAAAGCAATAGTGTGATAGTGTTGTGGGGTAGTGATATTGCTGAGAATGCAATCAGCCTCATGGTTGCTAATGCGCCACAGAAGTATCTCTGTTTATAGAATTATTGTTGTTAAATTGATTTTGCCAGCTCTTTTGTCTTGGAGATCAAAGGTGTGTGAAATTCATATCCTGGCCTTCTATTTGCCATTGCAGCAGTTTCCTAGGCAAGTTATTTGTGTTTTATAGTTTGGAAATTCCTTTATTAACTATTAACAATGGAAAATAGGTTAACATTTTTTATTGTGATTTGAATGATTTAAGGATAAGGCGTTTTGATAATTTATCTATTAACAAGTTTTGTTTTTCTGTATAGTATAATTAAATAGAAGCTAATCAGTTTACCTCAGGACAATTTACTTAATGACTTAATGGCATTAATACAGAGACTTTCAATGGATTATGTCAAGGTGACAAAGAATAGTAGTGTATGATTCCAGTATATTTAAGCAGACTTCTTGATTGATTCTGCTTGACTGTAGGGAGACATTTTTGCATGAGTTTTTGCTACAATGACCCCTTATTGTCAGCCATCAGCCACTTCTGAGTCCATTCTCATCCATGCTCCTCCAAGGGAATTCTTCAAAATGTGTCAGAATCCTGCAAAAATGTGTGTCACTCCAGTTGAGAAATCACAGATAAAGATTGTTTCAACTTCTGGCTAATGATTTCACTGACATACAGCCATGCATGATTGATTGCATTTGTAAATTCCCGCTTGCTGGTGTGAGAAGACATACACAGACTGTTCCGTTGTTCACCATTATTTTCATTATTTCGGCAGGTTCTGTACCCTGTGTATCTATTAAAGTGCAAAACCCTCTCAACTCTGGGCCTTCTCAGAAGGGTTCTGTTCATGCTGCTCTTGCTCTAAGGGCATTGTCATGGTTGTTGATGAGGTTTCAACTCAGTTGCTTTCCCAGCTGTGTGATGTGATAGCAAGCATGGATGTAGCCCTGTCTCTGCAATAGGTTTGCATGATTGTCATTGCTCTGCAAAAGGTTTACATGATTGTCATTGCTCTTCAATAGGTTTACATGATTGTCATTGCTCTGCAATAGGTTTGCATGATTGTCATTGCTCTGCAATAGGTTTACATGATTGTCATTGCTCTGCAATAGGTTTACATGATTTTCATTGCTCTGCAATAGGTTTACATGATTGTGATTGCTCTTTAGTAGGTTTACATGATTGTGATTGCTCTTCAATAGGTTTACATGATTGTGATTGCTCTTCAATAGGTTTACATGATTGTCATTGCTCTGTTATAGGTTTACATGATTGTCATTGCTCTGCAATAGGTTTACATGATTGTGATTGCTCTTCAATAGTTTACATGATTGTGATTGCTCTTCAATAGGTTTACTTGATTGTCACTGCTCTTCAATAGGTTTACATGATTGTGATTGCTCTTCAATAGGTTTACATGATTGTCATTGCTCTTCAATAGGTTTACATGATTGTCATTGCTCTGCAATAGGTTTACATGATTGTGATTGCTCTTCAATAGTTTACATGATTGTGATTGCTCTTCAATAGGTTTACTTGATTGTCACTGCTCTTCAATAGGTTTACATTATTGTGATTGCTCTTCAATAGGTTTACATGATTGTCATTGCTCTTCAATAGGTTTACATGATTGTCATTGCTCTGCAATAGGTTTACATGATTGTCATTGCTCTGCAATAGGTTTACATGATTGTCATTGCTCTTCAATAGTTTACATGATTGTCATTGCTCTTCAATAGGTTTACATGATTGTCATTGCTCTTCAATAGGTTTACATGATTGTCATTGCTCTGTAGTGCAATAGGTTTACATGATTGTCATTGCCTGCTAGTTTCTTGGCTTTATAATAAATGCAACATTGATGGAAAGCATACAAGGTAACATGCAGAAAATGGGTTATGAAAATATATTTGAGGTATTTTGAGCAGGGATAGTTTCTTCTTTGTAAAGAATTAACAGATGGGCAATTATCATTCATTTCACTTATAATATGTAATGGATTTTTATTATATATTCACAATATGTGCTCAAGACATACACCTTTGTATTTATTTCTAATGAAAAAAAAGATTTACACTGAATTTTACCAAGATATGTAACTATTTTTGTTTGGCTGATGTAGTTATCAAACTATTTTCAAGGTTAAAGTATTAAAGTTTGTCATTAAATTGCTTTATATTGATAAATGTAAACATTGGATCTAAAAAGCTCCAGTAAAAAAACAATAATTACATTAAAGAAAGAAAAAATAAGGAACCCTCAACTGGGCCCTTACTACTGGCCCCTGGAGTAAAAGTTTATCGCTTAGACCACTGGGCCATCCGTGCTCATGCAATGAGTGATGTATTTTATACTTAATAAAAGCAATCCCCGTAGTATCCATATATGCCATACGTCCCCAATTGTCCGGGATTGTCCCGGAAATAAAGAACGTGTCCCGCAGTCCCGGAATTGTGTCAAATGTCCCGGATTTTACAAAATCCATATTGTTCTGTGTTCTCACTAATATGCAGCGTCTCCATGGCAATGCCTACCCGAATAGGTGACTTCGCTACGTGTCAAAATAGATCAATTAACAGGGGTCCTGTTATCATATTCATTGTCTCACGTTCACAGTCAAACCCAAAAGGCGGCATTGTTAAATGTGGTTGTTAATTGGCTTTAATATACTACGTTATAATTTCCCTCTGCGTAAGGGCAAAGGAGTTGTTCACACATCTGAAGATTCGTGCAGTTGTGAATTAGTCATGCGTGAATAACCCCATGTCAATATCAATATATAGTTTTACACTAATCAGTCCGTATTGTGTACTCCTCCAGGATAAAATCGTGGACAGTTTCTTCGGAGACTTTTGATGAAAACGTCAATGTTGTCCTCATGGAAATTGTGCAGTTCATGCATAGTTCAGTTATATCACAACATTTATTTTTACGAGAGATTAAATTTGAAATAAAAACAAAAAAAACAACAATGTGTATCTTAATCGTCTTTAAGATAATTAATTATTAAAACAATTTCTGTAACGTATACTAATTTAACAAAATGCGAATCGCCTATTAGGCGGATATATTATACGATTTTACGTTGTTAGGCGCACCTGCAGCTTACATCATTTCAACAAGATAGCGGACTTTAAAGAAAATAAATTGTGACTCGGCAAACATGGCAAATAAAGATCGAATTAATGATGGAGATCATACACTTAGAAAAGATTAATGAAATGCCTGTGATAATCAACGATGCATAAAATCGATTTAGATGTTAACAACATATTTATTAGTAATGTACTCAATTTTACAATATATGATGTGAAAAAAATGCGTACCAAAAATGCATATATATCTATATATATATCGCTATATGTATACATGTCCCGGAAAATCTGCAAATGTCCTGGAAAATTGAGCTCAATGTCCCGGAATTGGTCTAAAAATTTATGGCATGTATGAGTTTCATAAAATATAATGACAACAACAGAACGTTCCAAATTATTCAATTGTTTCGTGTCCCAACGCTTTATACTTTTCAGGTTTTCAAATTTAAAAAAACGCGAAAACAATTGAATAATTTGGAGAGTTCTGTTGTTGTCGTTATATTTTGTGATTGTACCAGGCCAGTTGAACCAGAGGGTTCCTTATTTTTTATTTCTTAAATGTTATTATTGTTTTTTTACTGGAGCTTTATTAGATCCAATGTTTACATTAATCAATATAAAGCATTTAATGACAAACTTCAATACATGCCAAAATTTGTGAAAAGGCCCCTTACACTGGTTAGCTGCAAGTGTTCAGAGACTGGGTTTCTAGAGCATATGGATTTCCAATCAGTGGGTTTGCCTCAATGTCTTTACTTATAATGTTTATTTCTCAGACAGATTGCCATCAGAGGGTTACATAAAACACATAATAAGCACATGTTCACATGAGTCCTTTGTATATTGTTCAAAGCCATATGAAAGACAACAGCAGTCGCACATTGTTTATATTACTTGCAATAGGAGACGACCAATATTCCAGTTCGTGGTGTTCACTTTCAGGTATCGTGTTTTATTGTGAAACTATTTATGAAGATGATATATTATGGCACAAATATCCTCCCAGAAGCATTTGTAATTAGTTTGATTGGAATGGCAGTGCTTAATTAGGATTCAGTTCTTGCACTCTGCCCAAGTATACAGGAATACCAGGCTATGAAACACATTCAGTCAAAACTGAGAACAGCAGTCAGTCAAGGGCAATGGCAAAAGTGACTGTTTTGGCTATTCTCTGACTTTTTAGAATGTTGGTCAGTTGGTAGTATTGCTACGTTGTACCCCCACCAAGTCCTTCGCACACAGTGTAAAACAAAGGCTCATTGCCGATAACTAAGCATTATAACATAAATAATTTCTATAAATAGTACAGAATAATGTCATATAAATAGATTTTATTTCATAACTATTTTAAGACCCCTACCAGTGAAACCGGAGAGGGACTTAAGGTTTGCGCTCTGTGTGTCTGTCAGTCTGTCACACTTTTCTGGAACCTGCGATAACTTTAAAAGTTCATCATATTTTTTCATGAAACTTGAAACATGGACAGATGGCAATATGGAAATTATGCACGTCATTTCATTTTGTTTCTACGTCAAGAATTATGGTTGCTATGGCAACAAATAAACTACAAACATTGCTGAAAATGGTGGACCCTGTGTAGATAGGGGACTTTTATGGCTTGGCACTAGTCTTGTTAAACTTAATCTATGACTATCAACAATAGCATTGTTATTTACTCATCTATTTTGTTCATTCAGTAAATCCGACAATTCGCATTAAATTAATTGGGATATATTTTTTAATTCAGAATCATGTGTCATTGACATCACGGTCAAACAATTATAAAAGCAGATTCGCTGTCATAAACCGAAAGTATGGTATAACTGTATCATTATAATTCAAAGAAAAAGACGCAAAAATCATGTTAAAAATATTTAGTTTGTTATAGAAGTTGCAATTCAATGTATTTTTTTTTAAATAGACGATCACTTATCCTTTTATCGCCTTTTTATAAAAACACCCGCCATCTTAGTGTTGTTTATAACACCTTATCAGCGATAAAGATCTTCGTCATGCACTCATGCTTTGTTGTTATGAATGCAGCCAATAATTGCTACTAATATACATTCTTGTTGTTACGTGCACCTGTTTCCTTTTTGTTCTTAATTTTTGCGACGTGAAACGACTGACGTTTTCAGTTCAAACATGTCCCCTGCGAAATGTTGTTCTGCAGTTCACGAATAATTCGTGAACAGTTCATGAACTGTTCGTGAACTGAGTTCATGAATTGTTCATGAATAGTTCGTGAACAGAAAATGAGCCACGTCTGTGAAAAGTTCTTGAAATTTTAGTTCATGAACTGTTCATGAACACTAATGGCATGAAGTGTTCATGAAATATTCTTGAAATCTAATGGCATGAAGTGTTCATGAACTATTCTTGAAACCTTATGGCATGAAGTGTTCATGAACTATTCTTGAATCCGTGTGGCATGAAGTGTTCATGAACTTTTCTTGAACCATTATGGCATGAAATGTTCATGAACTATTCATGAACATCAATGGCATGAAGTGTTCTTGAACAGTTCATGAACAACACAATTCTTGAAAAATTCTTCAGGGTTTTGCTGTTCACGAACAGTTCATGAACATTTTCCTTCTATTTTTCAATGGCTCATTTTCTGTTCACGAACTGTAAGTGAATAGTTCATGAACCATAGTTCTTCAAGAGTTCATGAACTGAGGTGGCATGAAGTGTTCATGAACTATTCATGAACAAGAATTTGTCAATTTATGCAAAGGTTATCATAAGTGTTACTAAAGCTCAACAAACAGGTCAGGGTAAGAAGAAACAAGTCTTGTATTAGCACTTAACATATTGATAGCAACATATAACAATAATTTAAATATAACACTAATAACTGAGATACAAGTGGTTTGATAATACTCTTTAAATTTCATAATACAACTTTGCACTATATGTTCATGAATAATTCATGTATTGAAAAGATTATGAATAGTCTCATTTTCAGTTCAAGAATCATTTACTAATCAATGGTTTCCCTGCAATGGTTACACTTACAGTGCTAAAGAACTTGAAATGGAACCAATGGCTGATCAGTTCAGCTGGTAATTTATTAAAGACTTACATTTTCAAATATAACATAAACCATGTGCCTTCCGTTTCAACTTCCTGTGCACACAATATTCTTTCTTTGTAAAAACAGCAATGCAATGTACATTGAGTTCTTGATATCATCTTAAACTGTTCTTGAAATAAGATGTCCTTAAAACGTTCTTAAACTTGTCTTTTAAGTCTTCCAAGAACAATGACAGATCCTTTTAAGAACATATTGGATTCTTAAAAAGTCCATCATACGTTCAAAAACATTGTGTAGACCTGTTTAAGAACATCAGAAGGAAACATGTTGTTCAAAAAAGTTCTTAAAGTGTTCAAGAATAGTTTAAGAATAATTCAAGAACAGGAAAGGTCCTTAAAAAGTTATTGAAGTGTTCCTGAAGGCAGTTCTTGAACAGTTCTTGTACAAATGTTCTTAAAATTCTCTAGAACAGGTCAAGAACTCTAACTTACAGTGGTGAAAGTACTATGCATATTCATACTAACTTCACAGGTTTCACAAATCTACAAGATTTGTATGCTAGACATTTCAATATTACTTTCAAAAATATGTATGAAACATCTAGCAAAAAGGAATTCATGAATTATTCATGATGGATCCTTAAAGTCTGTCTCAGAAAAGTCATTAGAAATACTAGTGCATGAAATGTTCATCACTAAGTATTTATGGTTAGATGAAGAACTGTTCATGAACTTTGAAATGTTCAACAATAATTCATAAACAGTTCATGAACATGTCTTAAGAACAGTTCATGTCCAAAAGTTCATGAACCAAGCTCAGGAACTTTTTCAGAACCGTTCATGAACAGTTCTTGATTGGCTTGAAGTGTTCATGAAATCATGAACAACATTTCGCCGGGGGAGTTTCAGACTGAAATATACTGGCTGTTGGCCGTTATTAACCATTGACTGTTATTCTGAAGTGTAATATAGAGTGATTTTTATTGGGGGGTGCGTAATCCAGATTGACTGTTGTCTGCAATTTACCGTTATTCTCAAGTGACCGTTTGGTCAAAAATTGGTCTTATGCCATATGTGGCCAATACTACTCAAGACCAGCGTGTGCATTCATGCAATCCCACGTTCTATGATCAGTGCATCAACTGCAAAGCACCCTGATGTTATCTCTGTATTTGTTGTAAATTAAGTTAACAGACATCAAATAAAATATATATATCTAATAAACAGTGTTTGTTGATGATTCAAAATTGTTATGGTTATTAGTGTATAAGCTATGGTGCAAAAAAGGAATAGAAAAACAACTCCGCTGACCATTGGTCAGAGATTAGTTGATTTATTTTGATACTGAAATTATGTACCTATATATGGATGATGACTGTGACCAGGTGTGAAACACAATCAATTGTGACCCTCATTAACTGGATGGATTGAAAGAATCACAGAAGGAGGAAGAAAAGGGAAGACAAGAAGTTGTCTGTTAACCACAGAACCCATTCAATTACTGATAACTGTAAACACTATCAGGCTTTGATTACATGACAGGTGATTAAGGAAATGGAATCCAACTTCTGTTGTATGGTGTGGGGCTATTGTAGATAATATAATGGTGGATTCTCTTGAAATCCTGCCTTGTTTATATATGAACAAACCGGTTGTTTATTGCAGTTAGTGTTTCTTTTGATATTTGCCTTTTATTTTCCCTCTTTGAAAATTTGTTACATGCACAGAGATTGTGGAAATATATTGTCAGCTATTGTTGCTTGCTTTTGTGGTGGAGGCCTTTATGGGAACATGCTGTTGTTGATGATGTCTTTGATTCTAAGAACAGAGGATGCTGAATCAATGTGCACTGTGGTTTTATCATCATTTTTTTATTGTTATTTAGTTGTAACTGTTCAGTTCAAAAGCTGCATGATTTTTTTAATAGTATGCCACCAACGTCTTTGACCTCCACTTTGCAAGTCAGAGAAATTAAATATACCAGACATGAATTGGAGCTACATTGTAGTAGAGTACATGTAATATATTTAAGGGTATAGAGCACTTGTTGATTTGTTTTTGCTTACAAAGACAGGATTCTCTTTTCTTTAAAACTTCACAAATTACAATGTCATTGTGAATTAAAATTGTTTTTATCACTAATCCACAAGATGTGTTTGATAGTTTTGCAACAGGTTATGTTACAGAGGAAGTGAATGTTTTCACAATGTATTATATGTACATTTAGTTTGTCATGATGCTTTGTAATGATTTTTATGACAAAAAGGTGTAACAAAAATTCAATGTCAATCTCTACATACTTATTCAAGTTTTAATCTGTTCTGTAATGAACCTTCAAGGAACCAAATACTTTGAATGGTAATGTCATGACAAATATATTACCTGACCTTTACAGAGAGACATCTTTAAACAAAAACAGCAACAACACTTAGAAACTGTGGGTCCTGACCGGGATTGCAGTGATATAAAGTTACAATAAGTGTTTGTATACCATCAGTCTGCTGAAATGCACCAATACACAAATATTATATCACCTTTAATTGGTGCTTAGTGCCAAGCCAGCTTGATAAGTATCAACATCACTTATATACTTGCTGTTGGTGATGGGACTGATAATGCCTGGGCTGTCATCCCAGGCATTAACATTACTGCTGATAAGCATCACATACTCTGACAGGCTTGTTGTCCTAACAAGAAAATCAGTGTAAACATTGGCTGTTAGTAACACATTGGGTGTTTAGTCTGTCCGCTAGCTTGTGGAGCTATCCTACCATCATGTCATCCCCATCTAGATCAACATCACCATGAGATCTTGCTGTCTTGAGTAAACATTGTTCACCACTGAGATGTCCTCAACTTGTCAGCCGCTGCAGCATCATTCACCACTAGGACGGCCTCCCAGTTGGGTTCACATGACCTTCCAGCCAGAACTGTATGACATTTGTAATCAAAGTTGACAATTTTTGTAACATATCTCTTCAGTTAACCTTTCGGATATTCATAGAATTCTGTTTTATTGCTGTTAAATCCTAAGAATTGTCATTATGATATCATTGAAAATAATACACAATCATGTAATTCCAAGTACTAGTTTATTTATAATTTAAAATCAATCAATTTATATTTCAAGAACTGAAAGACATTCTCATAAACTTAGCATGGCAATAAAACTTATCTCATTTACTTGTTTTCAGCCAAGGCAAGTGCAAATTGTCACTTTATTTTTATATTATTATGTATTTTGCAAATGTATTAGTTAGAGGCAGACATTCATTTGCTTAAAACAGTAACAGAAATACTTCAAACAAAAGTACACTAAGTCCAAAGTGCTTGCAGAGCAAGGTAAAGTAAGGACTGGTGTAACATCTAGGAAGACAATGACCGGAAGGTGATTAACAACTAACAAAGTGCTCACTTAATATGCTCCCTTAGTTACAGCACTGTTATTGAGGTCTAATGCCATTAATTTGCAACATGGCTGATTATGTAATCATTCATAAGGATGCATATCTGTGCACCTGATTCACTTGCTAACGAGGTTCATGGACTAGAAAACAAACTACCTGATTCAATACTTTATCTTTAATGTAATTTAAGTGTGACAGTACTTTTGTTTTAAAATATTTACAAATAAAAGTTTTTTTACTTTATTTATGGCAGAAATTACCTGATTCTATACTTTATCTTTAATGTAATTTAAGTGTGACAGTACTTTTGTTTTTAAGTATTTACAAATAATAATGTGTTTTTTTAAATATGATTTATGGCAGAAACTTATTTAATGCAGATTAAAATCATAGCATAATGAACAATATTATTAGAATTGGTTTCATCATATGCAAGGTATATTAATTAAAAAAAAATATATCGCAGGATTTGAAAGAATTAAACATGCATTGTTTTCACAAGGTGGTTACTCAAAGACATCTTTCTGAACTTAGGAAACCCATATGATGGCAATATATTCATAAAGCAGTTGATAATGCTCTTTGTCTTATGTTCATATTCGATTACCAACACCTGCACCAGTAACTAACACAGAAGAACTCTATTGAACTAGAGGCCCAAACCTCTATCAACCAAGCCTGATTGCTAATTAGTAATAAGCCCCCATACAACAGCTGAAACTATATTGTTTGATCTAAGATTTATGTACATTTTTGCAGTAGGCAAAATCCAAGAAATGTTCACAAATCCACTGAAAATTCTTCTCAGTCACCCCCAAGTAATTATTGTGGCTTATCAGTACTCTACTGATTTTCCTATTTCATATTAAAACAGGTGTACATATATTAGCTTTATTTTATCGCAGCGTTGTTGCTTTTTGAACAAATAAATTGTTTCAAGTTGAATCAAATGGTAAATTAGAGAACCTGTCTATAGGATAATTAATCATTGATATGAAGAAAATGGGTACGGAAATGATTAATGAAAATCCTGAACACTTGTGACTTAATTATGCGCTAATCTTGACCTTCCTTGGATTGGGATATATTTGTCTAAGGTAGAACTTCAATAATTTTCGTTCCAGCATCAATGCCACCATTTGTTTTTGGTCTGTTTTCCCATTTTTCTGGCTAAGCCTTCAATAAGGGTAAGATGGGAGGGCAGAAAGGTGATTTGTTTTCGCTTCCTCTCAATATGAATTAGTTTTTGGCTCTTGTAACTTCCACTGATAAATAACATATACATGAACAATTGATTGCCTTGATGTACAGCAAATGATAAGGGTTTGATTTAAGTTCATATTATTGTATATATTACTCAAACCACCATTTAACACACATTTGTAAAAAAAAATTGTATGCACTTTAGGGAAGTTGAAAATCCTGGTTATAAGTTTTGGGTGTAACAAGGGGGCGGGTTGTCAGGAAGGCAGGTTGCGTAAAAAAGTTAGTTTGTAGATAACTTTACTTTGCATTAACTGATGTTCATGAAACATCGTATATAACAATCTTACATAAAGACCGGGCTTGGGATTTTATAAGGGGCCAGTTGGGTGATGATCAAGGTTGCTATAAAGAAATGTTTGCCTAATAACTCGAGTTCAAATGATGATATTTCAAAGAAAATGTGTAGGTAAGTAGTTTAGCTTTGCATTGCAATATGAAATTTCTTAATGAGATGACTTAATTACAGCAGCTTCACTAAAGAAATTTGCAGCTTGTAAAGTCAAGATATAAAGCGAATTTTATGAAATAACGCGTATCACTTTTTTACTGATATGGCTTAAACTTGAGAATCATTTTAAAATTAAATAAAAGTAATAAATGTTATAAAAATACCTGTCTCGACATGGACTTCGCCAATTGGACTATCACTTGAGTACCCCATCTGATTAGTTATTAAAATTTAATGTTGAAATCCTAATTTGGTTGAGTTGTCATGTTTCTTTTTCGGCGTAAGCTGCATAAGCCAGCTTTTCACCCTGACTTGACCTTTGTAAGTGTCCAATAAAATTCAAATAAAATTTCCCGCGGCTAGGTACGAATGAATACACTTCATTTATTCCATTGGCTGATTTGAGTATACCACCAGAACATTGGAAACATATCCGCGTCTTTGTACCACTGTTTTACTGTATGAAACAATTTTATCTCTAATGAAAAGGCTTAATAGATAGAACAGTTTTACACTCAATTCTCGACATCAATACAGTTTGTGCGTACACCTTTTATTTTCAGAGTATTACCAGCGCAAAAGCGTTTATACTTAAAAGGCTATGTTCTCATATTTAGTACTTACTTCCATATTCCTGTCAACATGTTAACATGTAAAAGTATAAAGAGCAGTGGAAGCGAGGCCTCACTTTAAAGAATTGCATTTCAACCCGCGAGGTTTCGGGTCAAGTCGCGGACATTCAGAGTTTATATACAGGTCATCACCGGAGTTCGCGGTCAGTAAAATAATCGTTATATAATAAAGACGCTATCCGTGAACTAGGTTACCTGGAATTTTCTTTAGACCAGAAATATGTTAAAAGAAGATATTCAGCAATATAATTATGGTATGTCAATAATAGATTCTTAATGTGTTTTCAACAATACAATGATAAATATTATTTTTAAATTTAACAATAATTATTCCACCATATTGCCTAATGTACTAAAGTGATATTATGAGCATGTAACAGTTTATAGGTGTCTATCGCAACCGTTGATTATTTTTGATGTTTCTACTTCATATACACTTATAGTAATTAATGCAGCATCAACATACTAAAACAATATACCAGAAAGAGAAAAATAATGCATTTGAATATTAACCGTACTTTCGTTTGACAACTGATCATGCGTTTACGAGTTGAACCTAAATTTAGTTTTAGTGCAGATTTGTTCATACGACACAAAGACACAATATTGTTTTATGGATCATTTCGGCTTACAGGACTGGGTGGGTCACGTAAGAATATCGAATATAAAATATATTTTTATAAACAACTGGTAGCAAGGTGAGTTGCAGATAATTGATCAGTAACCACATTTTAACTAACTATTTTGACCTGTTAATTCTTTTCAGCTCAATTCAACAGTGCAAAATGCCCATAATATCACTTTAAGCATGAGCACGATGATTCTCGATACTGTTAATAATCGAATCAAATAGCAATGCCCGACAGACCACTAAAACAGGTTTGTTCTCGTGTGGCCGGTTGACTCATATGTTTAAATTTCACTTCCATTCTTCTTTTGGTTTTCTGTTTTGTATCTATAGGTTTATGACCAGCAATATGTTATAATGTAAAATAAGCCGCGAAAACTCCCCGTAACATCCCGTACTGCGTGTGATGCAGCTAAGAACTGCACAGAAAAAGACATTCGCTATCCTTGATCTCATTCATTAAACTATTTACGCCGTATATCTTTTTTAAAGATATTTCTTGTTAATATTTACACACAAACAGTTTTAATATCTCTCTGAATTTTAAAGTAGATTGTTATCATTGGTAACATATGAAAAAAATGGTGAGGCTTTTCGTCTTCCAATGGAATGCTTTCTCTTGTTTTCTAAATATAAACATCGTTTTAGCAAATTGACATTTAACCTTTTCAAAAGGCTCTCCTTATAATTTTGAGTATTAAAACATCAATACTTTTATAGGAATACACACAAATACCCAGATTGTTTCAGCTGTGAACATAATTCAAATGTATCTAAGAAGGAATTGATGAAATGTGAGAATGATAGAATAGCAGGAAGCTGGAATGAAGCAATCATCAATAGAGCTTTTCAGAGCCTTGATTAGATAACAGCAATCAAGCAGGTTACCTATGTTCCAGGGCGTTTGCTAAAGACCTCGCTGACAGGTCTAATTGCCTGGGAGATTGACCATGATTCACTGGCCATTATGGAACTGGTCAGTTGGTCTGATAAGCTGCCTGGCAGAAGATTTCATAATTGACCACAACAAGATAGGTAGTTTCTGATAAGACACCTGATGTAGTGATTCAGGAATTGATATCTATCTTCTGTCTGCTAACAAGATTGAAGAAAATATGCTTCCTTCTTTGTGAACATGGTTTTATCGTGGGTCGAATTGACCTGTGAAAAAAAGAATGGACCACAAATTTATAATAACTTGTTTATCATTGTCAGTCTGAACTCTGCCTGGTGAATGTTGGTTTATTATAAGATTGAAATGCTGATAATAGTGTTAAAATCAGAAACCTTGATCTAATAATTATCTATGCTTTCAAGTCTTTAGTGATAATATCTCAGCATTGACCTGCATTTAGAATGTCTGACATGTGCCACACTGAAATTATCTCTGTGGAACAAATTGTCTTCATTTACCTATTGAAAAGTATTTCATTGTAACTGCAAGTTATGCTTGTTATTGCTGAAACAATCACGAAAATGGGTCTGAAGAATGCTGGCAATGCAAAAACAGGCAAAATGTTTCTCATGTTTGGATTCCTTACTTGGCTGGTGTTGCACCCAAACTGAGCTCATGATTGGTGAGGGAAGCTGCATGAGGTGCCAGTGATGGTAATTGACTGATTGTGTTGTGAATAATAGCAACAAGTGGCTACCTATTGGCAGTTGCTTGTCTTAATTAACAATGCTAACTAGGCTGACCACAATGTGGGCATTGTTATGTGTTTGTAATGGAGAAGGAAGTGCATTGTAACCTGATGGCTATTTGTTTGAAGCCCCCAGAGGATCTGACATTGATAGTAATAAGAGAAGGTATCTGACCTTTTAAAGTCTTAGATTTTGAGACATGAGAAGTAAGAAATGTTGGTCAGGGAACAACTTATTCCTTGAAAATATTCAAACTTGAAATAACTTTTTCATCAATTATTGTTTTCTCTGGTTGTAAGAATTTATTGCCATAACCACTGAAATTGTTAATGTTGCTAAGTCCCCAGTAGCAACGGACATGTTTTATTAGAATTGAGTACATATCATCTAGCTCATTTTGAAGAATAATAACAAAAGTAGAAAGTAATAAAAACCAGAAATGATGCTTGTAAAACAATATCTTTCGAACATTAAACTGTTTTTCACTTGAGATGTTGTTGTTGTTCTTCATTGATATTTGTAAAGACAATGATACTTCAGATTTATACATGTGTGCCCAAACATAAAAATGAACTACAAGTCAGTAATTCTTGGGAACAAAGCCCAGTAGTTTGTGGAAACCCCTTCATAATTGGTGTTAGGCTTTATCTCTTGATTTTTGAAATGGGAAACCTGCTCAATAAGCCTTTGGTTGATGGCAGGGAGGCATGTGGAGGTTATATCTTGGGACAAGAAGGCATTGTTTCCAGAGAGGGTGGCGAATCCAAGGTAATCAGAGTGATAAGCATGAGATTTGTGAAAATAACTGTCTAATCTTTGCCTCAGCAAGGCATTTTAATATAAATCTTATGTTGTTGTTTTGCTAATACCACATGTTTTGTGAGTTTATAGAGCAGTGAAGTTTTTGAAGGAGTTACAAACGTTTTTGAATGAGGTTGTCAACAAAAAAGTCTCATATTTTTATTGAAGCATACAACAACAACATTGATGCAGGTGTTTCACATATAACTCGTAGGTTGTGCAAAAAAATGTGTCCTTATCATTTATTGTGTAATGAAAACTGTTGATGTCAGAAAACAAGTAACCAATCATTTCTTGTGCAATATAATGCAAGAAAGTGTTTACAACTGGGAACTTTAGGACAATGTAAAAGGGCTTTAAATGTTCAAAATCTTTCTGTTACCTTCACACCTATTCGAGTGTAAAATACATGTACTTTGTACAAGCAGGTTGCGGAGCTTTTCCATCCTGGTTTTTTAGCAAGACCTTGCTGTGACTAGTTAGCTGCTGTGACAAGAATTCTAAACCATAATGCACAAAGGTTAATTCACAGTTAACATTAATCAGAATAGATAGATAGATTTATTTCGGCATAGAAAGCATATACACAGTTCTCAACATAACATAGAATAAAATAATAAGCAATTATTAAAAACTATATCATGTACAATAAACTATGACATGCTCACCAAACCAAGGATAACACAAAAAAGAGCAAGCCCTTATTTCCATTGTGGTCCTTATTATTGGTGGCATGACAAAAAGAGGCAGACCTTAAACATAACTATGTTGACCTTAAACATAACTATGTTCATAGTAAAATAATTATTTAATGAAATAAAAAATATATATCACCGTTCAAAAGAGATCAAACTTATTATCACAGTAGTGCTCAGAAAATATCACAGGAGCTGGAAACTAAGATCAATTGATAATGTTATCAATTACTGCAACACATAGATATTTTGACAGTTGTAATTTGATGATATGAGGTATCAAGAATTATCTAAATTATCTAAATGGCAACCTTAAAGCCTTCTAACCTGTTGACCTCTGTGAGTGACTCAGGTAAAGAGTTCCAGAGTTTAATGCTGTTAAAAAAAAGGATTTGGAACCATGACATTTGACCTTGGGTAAACAATACCCACCCTTTTTACTAAGCCTAGTGCTGTAATTATGCATAGAATCTTGGGAAACAAAGTTTTCACTCAAGTAATCTGGTAAAAGGCCATTTCTTATTTTGAAGACATGACATAACATTATTTGATTTACTCTCATGTGAACTGGTAACCAGTTGAGGGACTTAAAGTGAGATTGGTCAATATGAACTCTAGAATCAAGGTCAAGAACAAACCTAATTAACTAATTTTGACAGGTTTGTAACTTATTTCTTAAAGACTGAGTTATACTATTATACCAAACAGAACAAGCATAATCATAATGACACTGACAGAATGACAGAGAATGACATAAAGGAGAGATAAAAGAGAATTACATAAAGTTAATCATTTTCAAAAAACATGTTTCAATGTCATAAGCTAGCAAGCAAGCCTTTTTACATTGTATTTATTTAATAAACTAAAATTATATAGGATCTTGATGCAAGATATACTGATTTGCATTAAGCTACAGCCATGAATGCTTATGTTTAAACATAAATCAGTAATTTACCGATGTGATTTAAACATTAAAATATCCTTTCTCCAAGTTCCTGTGGTTTAGTGATTTATTTTTCTAGTTGAATGTGACCCTTTCCCAGCAGGTAGCATTGTGTGCTGATAAGCCTGAAGTGGCTTGCACTTGATCCCTGGCTCCCCAACTTGTACTATCTTATCTTCATCCCCATGGAAAGTTATTAAGATATGACCTTTCATTATTTTTCAGCCATTAAGTTGATCTTGAAAAACAAATGAATTCACAGCATTAACTGAGTCATAGCAATTCTTGGCATTTTTATATGGTCTTCTTCAGTTTATGATTAGGTACATCAAGTTATTAACTGGCTTTGTATGCTACCAAACACATAGTTGACCTTTTTCTTATGATTGTTTTAATTGCAAAGCACATAAAAATGTTTAAATGCTACTTGGAGGAATGGCAATTGATGCTTGTCCCTATTTTCCCTTGATATTACCAACTGAGCAAAGTCATCAGCATGTATAAGCAGCAGAGACATTAGGCACAAAATTAATGTGTTGTCATAGTACTTAATGTCAACTGAAGCTCACCATTTTAGTCATGATCCATATATTTATCCAAGATTTGTTTAAAAAAATACAAAGTATATTGATAGAAATAGAACTTTTGAACAAAAATGTTTTTGTTTTTGCTGTTGTTGGAACCCCTCTTCTCCTATCCCAATGGCAGAGTTCTGTTATTGGCAAAATAGTGTATGAGGCCACTACAATAAAGCTGACCACTAATGAAGCAGTTAATGTGTTGATGGCAGATCACATCTCAGATTCCTCAACACCAGCATGGCCTGATGTCTTTATCTACATCACCTCTAACTGTAAACTTGTCCATGAACCATTTCCTGGTCTCAAGCAACATCCTTAAGTGCTTTTGACAGTGGCCTTTCCTTTGAATGGAATGGCTGAGTGTCAGTCTTGGTGATTTATATTTGACATAGTCACACCTTGGAAGAGAAAAAAAAATTTCAGGTGGTCAATTGGGGATATGATTTTTAAGAATCCATCTTAAGAATCCATCTTATTCAAAATTGAGCTTTGTAAGAATTATTGCATTTAAAATATGGGAATGTTGTTGAAGTTTTGAGTTTGCTACTCACTTTGTCATTTCATGGTGAGTAATTCATTTGTGATTATCAAGTTGTAGTTAACTGTGTTACTGTTCTTTGTTAATAATACTTTACCTGTTATACAAGTTTAAATAATGTGGGTTTTGTTTTGGTTCTCATAAATTTGAAAGCAACTTCCAAAAAACATATTTAATTGTAATCAAACCAACATTGAGTATGATTGAAATTGAAGAGCACTTGCTGGCATTATGTAAACAAGTTATTGAAATGTGCAGATTTACCAGCATGCTCTCCTTTGTAGTAGCAGCCTCCATTTAGAGCATTGTGATTATTTTGGCCTAAACATACTGCAGCAAACTGCCATCATTTTATTTTCATTCACAACTGTTGATAGTATAAACCACAGAGAAATCCTAGCAGTGGAAGCCCTCCTGAAAGTGAGTCAATGAAAAACTGAGAGCCCATGTATTCATCATCCCTGTGCCTGTGGTAGCAATGGCTGGAATCAGCTCGAAGAGGCAGCTAGATTGTGTGAAAGAGCCGATTGTTCTAGGCTCCGCCCACCATACGCAAGTGCCATGATTGCCTGCCACAATTCCTCTCTGATTGGTCCACACACATTGGGCTGTTTATGCTGCTGCTGCTACTGTGAGGCTGTATTGTTTTTCCCACCACTGATTTGCTACAGCTAAGCATATTCTATACCAACGTGCGAATGGACACAAAACCAGTTACTGGGAATTGTGTTTTCTGAGACTTTGCTTTGATGTCTGCTCAGTGATTTGATTAAATAAGGGACATCACATGAAGTTTGGGCTGTATGTTTAAAACCCTTCTTAGACTTTGTTCAGCAAGTGTCTATGTCACATACGGCAAACATGTTGGAGATATATAGCGATATTATGAGGTATTGTTGCATGTAGAATTGTATTCTCTTTATCATGCATGCATCAAATGCTATAGTGTGTAGCGGTTTTTCATCAGTTATTATAATTATATAATATAACAATACAAACCAGTACAAATAAATTGTGTGTTACTACTTGAAATGTGAAATCATTTTCAACAAAAGCCTTTTAGTAAACATATCATATAAACTTAAATAAAAAAATGTGTTAATACTACACAAAACATGCCAGTTTATATAAATATAAAATTCCTTTTTTTCAGTATTCATGTATTAAATGCATAACAAAATGCAACATTATAATTAAAGTCCAAAAATTGTGCTTTACAATTTAAAAACAAATTTCATTGTATTTTTTTAAATTAATTATGTCAAGCTAACAATTGTCCGACAGCTCACTATTTAATATATGACAACAATTACACCAACAACAACAATAATAATAATGATAATAATATATATATATATATATATATATATATATATATATATATATATATATATATATATATATATATATATATATATATATATATATATATATATATTATATCATATATAAAATAATAATATTAATATTATTATTATTATTGTTATTATTATAATGAAAGTAAGAGAAAAAGAAGACTTATAATACATAGAAATTAGTAAGAGCAAACAAAAGCATGATAATCCTATAATTGATTGTTACATTTAGGATAATTATTATTAAATCTTCCACGTTGCATAAACAGTCAGGAAAGCACGATGTATAAAAATCAATCAATAGAAAAAAATCAGATAAAAAACATTCTGTTTTGGTATTGTTATCATTGTTTTTTCCAAAGTTTTCATCACTTCTATTGACATCCTGGAAACTTAATCTAGAAAATTTATTCATTTAAACACCACAGCTATCACTTTTGTCGAGATTTCCAAACTGACTATAATCAAGGCTTCCGCTAAGATGAATTTATCAATTTGAATTATGATTCTTTTATCATCCTAAGAATTATCATTTTTTTGCCACCATGAATTCATTTAACTGACTGAGACCATATGGTAGACAATTCTGATTGCCACAGAGCGTCAATACCCATTATATATTATCATGGTAACAAAGCTATGTGAAAGCAATTGTAAAACTCATGTTATATTTGAAGCTGGTGTTGTCAATGTTTGTAACTTAACATGCTAAAAAGTATTTTGAATCTTTATTGACTCTTTTTTTAAAACATTAGATCTATATTTCCTTTAAAATTAGGACAATTTTTTAGCAGTTTTGCAAAGCTTACTTTTTTTTTAATGTTTGCTTTAATAATGAAAATATGTTATAAAATTTAACTATGTAACATTGGGCTTTATACAAAATAATACACATTGATTGTGAATCAATTGTACAATAGTTAAAACAGTTTTCCCATTTATACAACCTAACAAATAAAATCGTATTGTGTTGCATATCCTTTAGCAATTTTCTGGCCTTATTGTTGGCAGCCAGGCAGAATGAATGGCTTGGAACAGATTCATTTTAATTACTTTTTAATCAGAGAATATCTTAAAATTGAAATTTAACCAGATAAATAATTGTTAGTTTACATTTAATGAAGCCCACAATGCTGTTCATAATTAGTATACATATGTTCAGCTTAAGGGTTTATTAATGAAGATAAATATGTAATGTTTTAAATAATGTGTGTTAAATTAGGATAATTCTTCCTGCAAATTGTTTAAAATTGTGTTATTTAGGAAAGTAATGGCTTGTAGAGGTAATTAGACAATTCTTTTAAACAATGTATAATATAATGTATAAGTATGGAAGGATTTTGTTTATTGCATTAGAGAAATAATGAATGATTATTGTACAGTAAACTCTATGTCTTTTATTTGCAGACATATTATTTTATTCAAATGAAGAAACTGTTGTGTCTAAAGTGCATTCATTTCATTTCATCTTTCTGCTGTTCAGGGCAATTGTGTTACTTCAGTAAAATATTGACATTATAATGACAGCTTTAAACAATGGATTTGCTTTTATTTGCCTTTAATGATAACTTCACAAGCAAACTTTTAGTTAATTTACTTCATAAGTAAAAAAAGTAATATTGACAAATATTTAAATGCCAAATGAATAGATTATAACGCCTAACATATGTTTCATGACCTCATGTTAGAAACTTTTATGATGGTAGATAAACAACAGAAACTGAACAAATCGAAAAAAAAAAATATAGGAGACTTTTATCCTATGATAAAGAAAAAAAAATAGGAGACTTTTATCCTATGATAAAATGATTTAGGTATTATATAACTTGAAATGACTTAAGCCACTGTCATTTTGGCAACTTTGAATTCCAACTCGTCTAGAATGTGAGTTATTTGACAGTCATGGGGAAATAATGGTGCGTTGCTGCTAACTAAATGGTGATCTCTAATTTAACAGTAAATGTTGCAGCAGCCCAGCTTTTCATTTTCAAGATGGAAGAGATAATGTCAAGCACCCATAAGACTTGTCAGGTCTGCTTGACTTGGAGTCAGAGCAGAGGGCCTCAGACTTGATGGAGGCTGTTTGGAACCTTCTATTTAAGCCCCGTTCTTAGAAAACTGTGTGTAAAGTGTCATCCCAGGTTAGCCTGTGCAGTTCGCTCAGGCTAATCAGGAACGAAACTTTCTGCTCTTATGGAATTTTTGGTTCAAAGGAATTGTTTTCGAAAGGAAAACCAGTGTAGGTGGAAAGTTTTGTCCCAGATTAGCCTGTGCTTATCAAATGGTGTAATTCAGCCAAAGAAAACAGTGTTAAATATGTTGTTGTTTTTTTTTTAGGTCAGATTGTTGTTGTTTTACTTATGCGGTTCAAATATTATTTCGAATAATTATGATATTTTACCCTTTACATGTTAAGAATCTAGCTGAATTTATATTGGTGTGAGGTATACATATTAAAGGAAAATTAGGAATTTGTGTTAATAGTAGTTTGTTCAGAAACAATTGCTGCTGAAGAATTATGGTTAAACATGATAAAAATATATTTGTGTATAAAGCTTGAGAAAGAAATCATATTTAAAAAAGCAAAGATTACCTATTGAAACTGATATGATACAGAATGATGACTAAATTTGTAAACTTATTTATACAAAGGATAATAAACTCTTAGACAAAAAATGTAGTATTGTTGATAATGTTAAGTTGGCACTGAAATTCATCCATTCCCACTTGGAAGCAAAGTGACAATGATTATATGCAAACAGCATATAGTATAAAGTAACTCGCAGTCTGTTCAGGTGTTATGCTGTTTGCTGCTCATCAGTATCTAAGGGTTAGAAATAAAGCCTTTAACACTTGAATCTAGTAAGAAAGGTCTTGAATAAAAGTTAATTTTCTAAGGGACTACAAATGTGTAAAAATATGTTTCTAAGTGGTTAAGGGTTAAATACCCGTTCTTGTCAAAAAGATCTGCAGCTGTAGTACGGTGGCTGAGTGATCTCCATGTTCAGTGTAATGCTTTATCAGGTTCTTTATCAACTGCTGTTTTTTGCTTTTATCATGGATAAAAGCCCTGATAAATCTAATTATTAGCTCCTGGATAAAATGCCTGTCTGTGGTAAGAAAAGCAAGCCCACAACGGCAGCCTCTAAATAAGAGCCTTGATGACAGAAGCAAGCCGTCCTATATTGTTTATGCTTGAATTCCTGACTATAATCTTTTTATCTTAGGCTGCATTTTCATTGGTCTCACCAGTACAAAATGCATTTAAATGCACTCAAAAGAATACAGGTTTCACTGCAGGGTGGCAAAGCCAGAGGCAGGCTTATCATGGGATGTGTTCATTGGCACAAAGTAAAGATTTCCCCCATTTTTGTGGCTCCTAAAAGCTAGAAGAGAATTGTGTTGAAAATTATTTTTTGATATTGAATGATTTTATTTATTAAATCCCACCATAAAATACTTAAAAATTGCAGAATTTAATACAGTGCTGCTAGTTTATTTATTGTCAATGTTGATGAACTGAGCTTTCTTGTCTTATTTTTAAACAAATTCGCAAATATTATTTAGAGAATGTCATCTGTAAGATCAGCAATTGAAATGTTAGCATTTGAAAAGTGAGAATATGTTTCATATGCTAAAAACATAAAAATACATGTTTCTTTTATTATTTCTTGCAAAACATAGTATACATTTAAATAATGACCATTATTGTATTTTAGAAAGCATGATATTTTGATTATACCCCATAAAGTAACCTTATTGTCACTGAGTAAGCAGCAATTTAGATTAACCCATAAATGCCTAGCGTCTAGAAAAAAGGCCTTGGCAAACTGCGTAGACCCAGATGAGACGCCGCATGATGCGGCGTCTCATCAGGGTCTGCGCTGTTTGCTTAAAGGAATTTCTGTCAGAAATATTCTAAATATAGAAATAAATATACTAGACATCCCTAATTTGGAAATAAATTGATCCAATTTAGAAGTATGGGAGAGTCCACTAGGCATACATGGGCTAAACAATGACAATGCTCAAGATTCCTTCAGGTACTGACTCACTCATTGGAATAAGAAATAGTTGTACATGTATACAACTTTTACAAAAGAATCCCATGATAAGGCATGTTCGCATTCTTCATCATTGCCTCAGCCACTGATTTCTGTCACTGCTATCATCGGAGACTCACCGTCCAACATCACCACTGAGACAAAGGCTCTCTTGTCTCAATGCTTATTATCACAAGCTGAAATCTGTATGCAAGCTTCGGGCATATCATAAACCCACCTTTAAGTTGGTTGGAGGATTTCTGAGAATATATATCAAAGAGAATATGATTCACTCCGCTTATCGTAAATAATAATTATTATGGGGGTGTAAGATAATGAAAATGATGTTTGTAGTGTTTTAACCAAACTTTCAAATTTACAGGCTTATTATTTTCAAAGAGGAATGCCTTTAATAACACTGGCAACAGTTGGTCTTTTGTTATCGGCTTTTTATACTGAAGTATAAATTGCTGAGATAATTAAATGTTGCAAGAAGTCAGTGCCCAACAATGTTTTATTTCACATTGCAAATTTTCAGTGAATCATTCTCCAAAATATTAATTCAACCTTAAAAAAAAATCTGCTTGTATCAAACATAACTTTACTTGTTTTATTAGGTTACAAGATTGTCATATTTAGTGTTGTTGTTGTTTTTCAGTTCCACCAAAATAAATTGCTGATCAAATATATATTAATTGTCAATTAGAACAAGTTAAGTGTTAATTGTTGGTATATAAATTAGGTATACTTTTTTTTACTTCATTCATATAATGACTAACTGCCTTGAAATAATGTACTGTTATTAACATATTTATTCTTGATTCAGATCAAGCCTGGTATTAGACCATGTTCCTATCCTTGTAAATTACTTCCTTCATCGTGGGCTGTAGGAAGGCTCTTGCCTGCAGGAACTATAATCACTGACAGCTGAATGTCCCTACTTAACTGTTTAACTGTGACAATATTGGTGGAACATGGTGACAATCAGCGGATGACATTGATTCCAGTTTTGAGACAATTGTCCCCGTCTTGTTTTTACGCCATTAGATTGAACAGTTAGCAGATCTGTGATTGCGAATCACATGTTCCAATTAATGGTTCATTTCTTTCGTTTGTCCCTAATTGAATGATATTGTATTCAAATTGTTATATATTGATAAAAAGGGTTAATGAATTCTCTCTTAAATGTTGATGTTTATGTTCAGGAACTAAACTTCTTTAGGCTATTTACAGTTTTAATGTAATTTTTCTTAAAAAGTGGATTTTAGATAACTGTTTTGAGCAGTTGTAAATAAACTTGAAATTTAAGATCCTATTTCAGCACTATTTCAAATACAAAAAACTGACATTAATTGAACATGTATAACATGACTACTTATCACAATATTGGTTCGTTAAGTTCTTCTCAATACTGTTATATATCTCAAGCATGTTAATTCTGACCTTCAGACTTTCTGTCTATATTGTTAAACCTTTCCTCAAAAAAGCCACAAGTCATGGAACACATTGTACTTAAGAATGGTAAATTGGTATGTCTTTATTTTCTATAAAACATTTTTTCTAGGAAGCCTTGAAAGTTAAGTCTGTAACTAACACTTTAAGTGACAATTCCACGATTCCAGCATAAGGGCAATAAAAGATTTACATTACATTAATGACAAGAAAACTTGCCTCTGAAGAGGGATTCACTGCTCTCAGATTATCACCTTCAGTGACAGGACAATTAGTTGCCGTCACCATTATGGCTGCTATTGTCACAATAATGTGATGCTACAGACAAATGAGCAGTCCCTGAACTGAAAGCTGGGGATCTTTGAACAGTCATCTGGAAGATTGAAGAGGCAGTCACTTGGAAAAAAAGAGACAATTTTCTCAGAGTCATTAAATGATTTCATATTAACTTCTTTAAAAAAATTAATGTTTGTTGTAATTTTTAAAGAATATATAGATTGTGACTGTATTTTTTTTTCAATATTTCTTTGCTTTGTGGGGATTCTAGATATGTGAAACTTATATTTTAATGAAAATAATTATACAATATATTACGGAGGCCATTAAAAAGTAATTTGTTGTGTAGGTATGTTTGTTATTTATGGTATCAAATTCTTCTAACAATTTCTAGACACAGATTGACTCATGTCACATAACTTTAAAACGACTTGTTCCCAGATATTTGGTTTAAAACAAAATTCTCAATACATTTATTTACAAACAAAACTGTAACATTTGGATTGTTTAATAAAAAGGAAAAAAGAAGATAGAAAAGTATTTTCCCTCGCTCGAATATAGGATTTCTCAAAGCTAACTCTTAGACAGGCTTTTGAAATTGTTCACTTTTTCAACTGCTTAAATGTTGGTTACACATTTTTGCCAAATTATTGCTGACAAATACTTTAATTATTTGCCTGATTTAGATTTATGAGTATCCATAAACAAACTGATACTTATACAAATCTTAATCAAGAGTTTTTTTAAATATAATGCTTTAAACCTAACTCTTTGAATCTATGACCATTTTGCCAAACTGTGTACAGGGACCTTTAAAACAAGGTGCTTCTGCATGTCATAGCTCATCCATTCTGACACATGTAAGTGTCCTCAACTTGTAAATACCATTGTTTTATTTGTGACAACAAAGGAGATGTTTGTTTGAAACACTTTGCCTCTGAGGAAAGGCGAAAGATGTGTTTCTCTCATCTCAATTGTTATTTTCAAGGTTGCATGTGACATGACAAATAACGGACCTTAGATGCTATTGTTTGTAGGCAACATAATAAATGTTTGTATTTCATGAATTCATGATGATTATTACCGATTTCCTGGTATATTCCTATCATGTTTTCAACAAACACCATTACATGTGGTTTCTGTTACAATGTTAAAATCATGATTTTAAGGGCTTATAATGTACATGTATATGTAAATTTTCAACTTCCCCTATTAAAAAATGTCTGTTTTGTTCTAATTATAAATTGATCACAGCAATTTAAATTTGTATAAAAAACTCTTAATAATTAATAAGGATACATTACCATTAGCTCCTTATCAATGTTGTGTTTGATTGTCACCTGATGAATGGAACCTTTAAAACAATCAACGTCTGTTTGATTGGATAGTGTTTGTCAGGCATGCCCAGGTTCAACAAGTGTCTGACAATCTATCTTAATGAGAGTGTATCATGATGCAAAAGATTTGAAGACAATGTTAGAAGTGGCAACATTGAGAAAACTATCACATTGTCACCTGTATCATATGAACCGAATTTCCTGTCTATAAGGCAGTCTCTAATTAGTGTCGTTAACGAGCTAAAGAGAAACAGATACATTAGATTTCTTTAGCATTCTTCTTTCTAAGGTTTCATTGTGGCCATTCAGTGCAGTAACTATTGTATCCATTTTGAGACGTAATACGATATGACTTTTAAGTAACTGTTTTAAACGGCACAATTACCCCCTTTTGTTCAGTCCATTCAAACCTTTGTTTTTAAATTGATTCTGTTTTTTCTCATGTTAACTGTTTACTTTTAATGAATTAATAAACAGAGTTAATTCTGATTACTTATGCAGAAATAGAGAAAACAATGAGTACACTAATACAGTCTTATAAGAATTATAAATGATTATGTTAAAATGCATTTATAATCAAACTAAATGCTTTTTTTATTTGCTCGATTACCTTGCGCTAGAAAGATCCCTTAATGATCAAATATTTACAACATTGATTTTAATCCTTAAATTGTGCATGCCTAAATTCACTCTGATCACGCGGTAATGATGAAATCCTGTGAGTGGCGTGCAGTTTACCTTAAGTCGTCCATTTGTTCTAATTACAGATCACAATTACAGAAGCCTATTAGTTAGTGCCTTTATAGTTGCCACTGATTGACAATTTCATTGCTGACAACACACCTTGTTAATGTAATCTGGCTTTTATTAAAGGAATTGTTTCACTGCAATATAGCAATAATACAAGGCTTTAATGAAAGATTAGATCCAAAGTCTTGTTTTAGAAAGGAAGTTTTATGAAGGAAAAACACAATAATCACATCCTATTTACCCTTGTTAGGTTTGTAATTAGTGGTTGACAGGGAAAGCAAGGCTTGTTGAGTATAATTGTCGTTAATTGGGGCAAAGTCGTTCCTGTTGTGTAATATAAAAAGAAGTTTGATCTTAAACCTTTACTACTTAGATACCTATTTTGAGGCATTTGTGGTCCCTTAGAAAGCTAAATATAATTAAAGACCTTTCTTATTAGATTCAAGTTTTAAAGGCATCATTTCCAACCCTAAGATACTGATGAGTAGCAAACAGCATAAAACCTGAGCAGACGGTGAGTTACTCGCAGGCAATTCTGGTTTTATGCTGTTTGCACATAGCCATTGTCACTTTGCTTCTGAGTGTGAAAGGGTTAATCCTTCAGATTTGAATTAGTGGTTGACAGTCCAATTGTTCCTAAAAACTTTAATGCTTATAAATATTTTACATATATAAGCCTTTTTCATAGAAAAAAATGTCTTCATGACAGACAAATATTTCCTTTAAGATCTTTATGTGGAATAAGCATTTGATTAGTATCTTTTCTGATTACTTGATGTATAACATTAAAAAAGAAAATGAAATGGATCTTAACTGGTTATATATCATATATTATAGTATCAAAGCTTAAAAGAATGTGTTTTTTATATAATATAAAAAAACAACAAGCATTAAGCACAGTTAAAAGTGTCATAATAATACTTCCACTTGTTGTTGTCTTGACAAAAAAATGTCATAATGTTTCAGTCGGAGCATTAAATTGTTGGCAAGATGTAACCGATACCTGCAATATCGATATCATTCCATCACAATTTATACCCTCTAATTATAGGGTTGTAGCCATGTTATTGTGTTGCCAGCAGTTGATGATTGTCCATGAGCAAAGGGCGTTGATTCGATAATTTGATATTATCACTGTAGTAAAGGGACAAAGCCCCGCTGGGTGCAATGGGTGCTTCTTCCATATATGTGGTGACTTAATTCAACTTGTACTTATCATTTTCTTTCGTATTTAGAAACTTGGCAATATTCTGATTGTTTGAATGTATGACAAAGGATGAAATAGGATAACCAGGGATCATATTTTCCAGCAACATCAATCGGTCTGGATTTAAATGGGGAAAAAGTGTCCGAAAATTTTTATCCGAAATTATGACAAATTACGTTAAAATATATACCATTGATTTTGCCATTCTTGAAGAGGGTATAATAATGTACAAGTTAAATTGCCTTATGCATTTTTTTAAACGGAACATACGAGTTTTTTCAATTGGTTTTATCATTAGCTATTTCATTGTTGTTTCGGTAACTGTTTTATCTGACTTTTCATCGTTGTCAATGATTATTAATCCAATGTTTTAAATCATTGTCGACTCGATAATAGCTTACACACATGCATTGAATCTAACAAATGTCTGTGCGTAGGTCCGCTACTGGCAATAATAAAACCAAATAGTTGAAAAACAATTCGTGTACGTTATAGTTTGTTGTCGAATAAACCACGGCCGATAGTTAAGATGCGTAGGGATTAAATCACGAGTGCGAAGCACGAGTGATTAAAAACCACGCATCTTAACTTCCGGTAGTGGGTTATTCAACGAAAAACAATAAAGTACACAAATTATTTCGATTCTAACACGATACTAAAGATTTATACAATGTATATTATTTTTCTTGTGTACTATTTTATGTGAAGTTCCGCCCATAAAAATAACTTTTGGCTGTTCTGTCAATCAAAACCGCAACTTTCATTCATTTATTGCCGGATTATTACGCTGGTGGAAAATGTATCGGCATGTATTGTTTAGTTACAGGGCGTGCTTTCAGTGTATAAGGTCCGCCCACAATTATTGCACAATATCCGATTTTCTTCTTTGTTAATATGAAAGTTTACTGACTGTATCATGCATGAAATGCACAATTTCCACGAGGATAACATCGAGGTTTTAATCTCCGAAGTAACTGTCCATGATTTTATCGTGGACGAGCACACATTATGAACGGATTAGTGTGCTAGGTATAAGCCAGTGAAATTATCGATTGATATTGACACTGGGTTATTCACGCTTGACTGATACACAACTGCGCGAATCTTCGTTGTATGGGGTCATACGCTGATACTAGTCGGCTGAGGTGCAATAGACTGGTCCTGACTGGTTTAGAGACTGCAATGAATGGTTTATCACACCTAATCGAGATAAGAATGTAATTAGGGTATGCTAGCATGTGCACTGCGTAATCGATTTCATGACATGGGAATTTTAGCAAACAGAATAGGACCGACTCTTTGAGATTTTCAATCAGTCTTTCATGACCCCAATCTGTCTAGGACCGACAAAACCGAAAAAAAATATGATCCCTGGCGATAACCATTGTTTAATTGTAAAATCATTTAAATTTCAATGCATTATTTGTTTCTGAGTTCAAACTAGTTTTACTTATGCAAAATATAATTATTTCAAATTCTATATAATTGCATCTATATTATTATATTATAAAATGATAAATTTACATTTGTCTTTTTCACTTAAAATTGTATAATGGAAAAAAACTTTAAAAAAATGATTATTTTATTGTGTATGCATGCAAAACAATAGCAACAAATGTGTGTTACTGTAACAAACAGCTCTGTTAAAATGTATCAAATCTTTGTTTGTAACACATTTTTATGAATGAATGTAGTTCTCTTAAATAAAGAAGGTATACTTTTACTTTATAAATAAAGATCAAAGGTGAGCAATGATTTTTGGGTTGAAAGTTGATGAAATTGAAAATATTTCAAACAAAGTACTAGTAATTGAAATCCAATTGAATTTGTGTTCTTTACTAACAAGTTTACATTTGGCAAAAATCCCAAGGATGCTTTGTAATATTGGTTTATTGAGGTTTCAATACCAGGGTATCTTGTCTGTTTAACCCTTACAGTGCGGGAACCGAGTTGTGAATGCCTTTGCAAACAGTTTGGATCCAGATGAGACGCCACAGAACGTGGCGTCTCATCTGGATCCAAACTGTTTGCTATTCTGATAGTATTCTTTGAAAAAAAATCGAAGAAAATGCTTATTTTAGAAATTCAGCAGACGACATTTTAGCAGACGACAAATTACCCAGCATGCAAAGGGTTAACCCTTTCCTTGACAGCCATTTAGCCAATATAAGCCTCTCCAGTTACCACAAGACCTAGATGCTGCAGTATGTGTGTTTTCACCATCTTTACTTATTAAAATTGGGCTATTCATTCTTTCTCTCTCTCCTCCTTAAAAAACAATACAAAGAATAACATACAATAACAACATCATATGAATGATATAAATTAATAATAAGCACAGTAATGTAACAAAAAACATAGTAATCTAATACTATAAAACAAATCCAAGTTCTTTTGGATTAACTCATTCTTGTTCTTTCATTTATATTTTTGCATATCAACCATCATTGTTTACTTTTTCTTAAAAGTACAAAGTCAGCCGTGGGAAAATCTATTTTAAAACGGATTGACCTACTGGCAATCCTTAATAAGAAATTTCGGCCAATCAGCGCCATCGTTATATAAGCGCATCAACCAATTAAAACGCCGCTTTTTAACCGCGTTAGGCCTATTCACTGTATAGCACTGCGTCTTTTTAACGCTTCATATAAAGGTTATATATTTTTAAACCAATAGATTTTTATTAAGGCACCGCACCAACACTGCAAAGTTTTATATTTATACCAATGGTACAGCCCAGTAAAATCGGGCTGTCCATTTTATGGCCGTTTTCGGCTTTTTATGCAGAGTTCTATGTTAAGCAGTGTGCTCGGGCAATGGTTTTTAACCGAAGTCCCGAGGGTAAATAACCCCAATAGTCAGTCAGACAAGACCTAGCTGCCTGCTGACCAGTGGCTGATAGCCATCTTATCAATATCAGTACCCCATCTTTACAGGCATTATTGGAAAAACGCTGTTTTATGACCCTCATTGCTTTTAAACCTGATATTCTCATAAAAATTGAAATATAATTGAAAAATACACAATATGAAAGTTTAAGCTAATAAAATTTCCTTTCCTGTGGTGTAAACTGTATGTTTATACCTTAATTTATTGGTCAGTTATAGTCATGCAAAGTTGACCGTTGTGTGTTTTACTGCATTTAAATGCAAATCTCTTTCCAGCTCATATAGAAACTTTGCGAAGTTGGTGTGTTGAATCAAATACAAATAATTATATTTTGGAATATTAATTTTTTTTTCTTACTTTCCAAACTACAATTCTTCTTTCTTGAAGATTTTTTTATTTTATAAATTCATTCTGCAAGCCTCAAAATTCATGTAAATTCTTATAAATAACTATAGAAAAACACAGAGTTTCTCAAACAATTTCATGCATTTTCAAAATAAATTGTATTATTTCTTATAAAATTCGTACGATACTTGGTATTTCTATTACATTAATATACCTATTGATTTATAAACATTTATAGATACCGGTAACAATTTAATTGGATGTTGCATAATGTGTCATGAATATTCATATAATTAATTTGCATTTTGCATTTTATTATCGATCGAAATCCGGCAATGTCGGCGTCTTCAATAAGTCTTCAATTTGTGTATTTATTTGCAAAATTCCAAGTTTATTATCAAATACTCCAGTTTATCTGATCGCCGACATATAACTTTATAACCCAGAAGTCGCCAACAAACCCGTGTATTTGTGTACCAAATTACAAAACGCCGAGGTAACATGGCACGCGCGCCAATGTCATCTGAAGACTACTGCTGCGTCAGGTAAACATGTTTATTCAAAGTGTCTAGAACCCGTGTTTCTTATCCCTAAATGTTAGATTAGCATGTGCGCTATTAATTATTATTGGTCAGTTCAAAGGCATATTGAAGACCGCCGACTGCGTCTTTGTTTTATTGCCCAATCAAGCACCGATAATCCAATATCCTGTGTATTACAAACACAAACTTTAGATAAGCACGTGTCGTTTGTAAAAACATTTTAGTGTACATGCCATTTAACATATTGATGTAATAGTCGTATATGATCTCAGAAACAAACATTTACGATATAATGGAATCAAACAACAATAAGAATGAAATCGATTTACACCCAAATGATATTATATCCCTATGGGACGTGTTTATTTTTGCGACATTTTTAACGAGTTATTAATACGTTTTCGGAAAATGTCCAAATTAAATATGGTTCGAGAATAGCAGTTATTTTAGGACATTACGAAATGCCTGAAGCGCGCACATCCCGGAACGTGATTTACGCATGTCAAATGGTAAACCCTCGTCTTGATTGGTCGCCAATTGCATCATAACTTTAAATAGCAACATTACCGGATGTTTACTCGACAGTTTAGAAAAATGTTGAAAGCAGGTGTATATGCATTTCTGTTACACTTAAAACGTCATTTTAAGCATTTAAATAGCAAATTAAATCGTGACGCGTAAAAACGCGTATATATCAGGTAATAGATTGGGTAGTAGAAATGCGTAGATAACAGGGAATCAATACAGGCGTAGATAAGCGTATTTGACACGGAATCGATAGGGTCGTAGAAACGCGTACCTGTCAAGGAAAGGGTTAAACAAGGAAATAGCATTGATAGTTTGACAGTCGATGATAAGCTGTAATTTTATGAGGTAGTCAACTGTCAGACTATTAAGAAATTACAGTTAATGTTTTGAAAAGAAATGTCCAACAGCTTATTAGATGTAATGTTATGCATAGTATGTCACAGATATTTATTAAAACATGTAATGAATTATTCAATAGTAGATCTAAAACATAATGAGATTGATAATAACGAAAAGAACAAGACTTAAGAACTGCACAAATAAGTTGATGATGAATAGTTTTTAAATTATACAAAAAGAAGTTTGCCTAATCAAAGTTAATATTGCAAGAGAAACAATTTCATATATCTAACCTTAATAACTAGTTGTAACGGAATGTGTGTTTTTTTGTTGTGGGCCACTTTTTCACTGAACCTTTTTAGTGTAGGACTTTATAGCATGTTTGGGTCAGAGTTGACTGCTCTGGGTGGCTTTAACCCTTTGCATACTAGGAAATTTGTCGTCTGCTAAAATGTTGTCTGCTGAATTTCTAAAATTAGCATTTTCTTCGATTTTTTTCAAAGAATACTATCAGAATAGCAAACAGTTTGGATCCTGATGAGACGCCACGTTTTGTGGCGTCTCATCTGGATCCAAACTGTTTGCAAAGGCCTTCAAAATTCGGTTCCAGCACCGAAAGAGTTAAGATAATCAAACAAAATCCCACTGTGAACATGCCGGCAGTGTGGCTCCAAAATGGTCTGCCTTCTGATCATGTGTTTACCCCTCAAGCTGTCAAGGGCCTTCAACTAAACTTTGTTGTACAAACAATTGGTCACTGTCCTTACAAACACAATTAGTCCCAAACACAATTATTTAGTATGACTCGTCTTAATAATTTGTGCTAGGGTACTAACTTTCTCTAACAAGTGCATAGTTGACCACATTTTGTTCTCTGGGCCTTATGAAATGTCAATAAACAAATTGCTTGTTATTCTATTGTATAGTATTGCTATCACTAAATTTGTTAATGTAATGTTACATTTAAAGTGTAACATTTTTCTGAGTAATCTACACATTTCCCAAAAGAGAATTCATTTCACATCTATAGTTTTGATACAAAGTCTTATTCTTGACAACTTTACTTAGTAATAATTAACATTCATCTTTTAAATGATCTTCTGGGTAATGACTTACCTTAAACAATAACAGTTCATCTTGATAAAACAGAAAAATATTGAAAATAATATTCAAAGAGAGCATGCAATAATTTTCATATCATAGGAAAAACAACTGTCAATAATGGCATAGCAGACTTAAATAGAAATATAGAAAACAAACCAAATGTTTTGTGTCATTAATTTAATAAGCAGATGGAAGTTTTTGCTATGCTGAGTGCCTATCAAAGATTCTGATTTCTGTTGGGGCATCCAATGTCAACAAATGATAGCAAATGATAGCAAATGAATCACATTGAAATGGGCATTACTTATTGGACTCGGTAGGGAAAGGCCCGTAAAGACTTTTAATGGGAACCCCAAACAAATGCTTTGTTCCATTTACATCTGCTGTGCATAAAAACAAAATGCTGCAACTGCAAACAAAACTGAACAGTTTGATTTGTATTTTGTTTGTTTGTGAGTTTATATTTATCATATAATGACAGCCGTGCCTAAATATGAGGGATAAATCTGTTTTCAATCAGAACACAATGGGTCTCAAACATCGGGACTGCAATGGTAAAATGCTTTTGTACTCTTGTAATTAGTTATTTGGTCTCCTTTGTTGAATTATTGATGGTATGAACACACATTATTTCATTTTTAGAAAGACATTTTTTACTGAGATGTGCGCATTGAAAATCATCATTGAAAAGAGACAATAAAAATGGATTTATTGTCCATTTATTCTATTGCAGAATGTGTAGGACCATGTGACAATTCTTTATATAGAATAAACGACTGAGGCCTTTGGTCTGTGATGACAATTAATATCTTTAGGCTTATTTAAACTTAATAAAATGTCCATTACTCCATCAAATCTGTCTGGATTGTTTTGTTCAATGGCACATTTTGACAAATGTTAATTCTTTGATGTACACATGCATTTACAGTTGGCAGACAAAACAAAAACATTTATTAGAAAATCATTATAATTTTATTATACAAGATTTTAAGGAGTGTACTACAGTTTGAAAAGATGCTGTAGCCAAGAAAACAAACAAACATAGCACATACATTTTTCAATGTCACTTCAAGCCAAAACTTGCTGAATCAAAATTGATGGTGCATTGCCAAATAATCACATGGCCGTAAAACAAATGTATGACGCTTATGACTGGGTGAATAGATTTCACTTAATCCTAGCATGCCTCAAAGATTCATAAATCAGCTTCTTTTGTGCCTGGTTTCATTTATTTATTGACTGTTTACTAGTTATTTTTGACAAAATAGGAGGCCCTTCTATGCAGCAGTTTCAAACCTTGGTCTACTTTATGTCTGCGTGCATGATAAAATTAGCAATTTGACGTACATTATTTGTTAAGATTTTTAAAATGTTTGGTGGAAATGTATTGCCATATAAGTCACACGCTGGGAAAATATGGCTTAATGCATGTGCATAAAATTGTAGTCTCAGAAAAGCCTGTGAGGACTGCATGGGCTTATCTGGAATAAAACTCTATGAACATGCATTAAGCCTGTGAGGACTGCATGGGCTTATCTGGAATAAAGCTCTATGTACATGCATTAAGCCTGTGAGGACTGCATGGGCTTATCTGGAATAAAACTCTATGTACATGCATTAAGCCTGTGAGGACTGCATGGGCTTATCTGGAATAAAGCTCTATGTACATGCATTAAGCCTGTGAGGACTGCATGGGCTTATCTGGAATAAAACTCTATGTACATGCATTTAGCCTGTGAGGACTGCATGGGCTTATCTGGAATAAAGCTCTATGTACATGCATTAAGCCTGTGAGGACTGCATGGGCTTATCTGGAATAAAGCTCTATGTACATGCATTTAGCCTGTGAGGACTGCATGGGCTTATCTGGAATAAAGCTCTATGTACATGCATTAAGCCTGTGAGGACTGCATGGACTTATCTGGAATAAAGCTCTATGTACATGCATTAAGCCTGTGAGGACTGCATGGGCTTATCTGGAATAAAGCTCTATGTACATGCATTAAGCCTGTGAGGACTGCACAGGCTTATCTGGAATAAAGCTCTATGTACATGCATTAAGCCTGTGAGGACTTCATGGGCTTATCTGGAATAAAGCTCTATGTACATGCATTAAGCCTGTGAGGACTGCATGGGCTTATCTGGAATAAAGCTCTATGTACATGCATTAAGCCTGTGAGGACTGCATGGGCTTATCTGGAATAAAACTCTATGTACATGCATTAAGCCTGTGAGGACTTCATGGGCTTATCTGGAATAAAGCTCTATGTACATGCATTAAGCCTGTGAGGACTACACGGGCTTATCTGGAATAAAGCTCTATGTACATGCATTAAGCCTGTGAGGACTGCACGGGCTTATCTGGAATAAAGCTCTATGTACATGCATTAAGCCTATGAGGACTGCACGGGCTTATCTGGAATAAAGCTCTATGTACATGCATTAAGCCTGTGAGGACTGCACGGGCTTATCTGGATTGATGTTCTATGCACATGCATTAAGCCTGGTTTTCCCTACCCCCCTGTTCACACATGGACGCTGCTTCTACTACGATCAAAGTGTGCCAGAAAAAGTGGCCGATCGTGACAAATCGCGGGAGAAAAGTAGTGGAGTCTTCATAAGAGCAGTATGATCGCGGTAGAGTCTTTATGATTGGAGAGCTCTACGCTCTTGCAACGCTTATTTTGAACTCAAAACAAGTGTAGTGGGATCGAAATGAAGACCATAATTTGCCAAATTGCTCGATTTAGACTCAGAATGGCCTTGATCCATTCCTATCCAAACCTTTTTAAGATCGTGGCTTGATCAGAATGATCGTTGTAAAGTCGCAGCTCTGTGGGAACAGGGGGTCAACAAGGCTCCTATATTGATATAAAACACCCTTGTACTACTGAGGGTTATACATTCTTGAGACTTTAAGTGTCAGCTTGACTTATTGTATCTGGCAAAGAATATGCAGGCAGCATTTACACTTCTTTCAATACTGATGTTCTTTTACAATAATTTATCAGTCAAAAGAACGCTTGGTAACATGTGTCCAAAGTCATGGCGAAATAAATTTTGAATATAATATAATAAAATGTGAAATACGAAAGTAAGAAGGTTCTTCCTGTAGAGGCAATAATACAATTATGCCAATGACGCCTTATGGCTCGAAATGAACGCTTTGAGCATTACAGCTCACATGATATTCATATATCATGCAGGTTATTTCAACAATGTCGCATCCCTACGCGCCTCATCTTGCTTTAATTTTTGATGAGGTGAGTCTATTTCAAAGCTTAATCCGTTTATTGAAAACGATTCTCCATCAACAAAAGAGAATGACTTCAAATGCACAGTACGATACCACAATTGAGCCCAGCTCCATTATACAATGACAATACCCTGGGCGGGAACTATGGACTGTGGGGTGTGAAGGACTCTATTGAAATGGGTGAATAAGTTATATTAATATGAGAGATGGAAAATGTTTTGAAGAAATAATTATAATAGCATTGTGGTCCTTTTTAGATAGGCCTGTATACAACTGCTTACTTGAAAAGAAAGTCAATTTAAAAGCTGTTGTGTGAAATTATTCATATATTGCCTGTGATGTTATAAACTTTGTTATTAGCATCACAACTTTCAGTTTTGATTGTGGCTTTGATATGGTTTGTCAATGTGCTTATGTTTATTGTGTTTTGTGCCATTGGAAATAAAAATAGAGAGCACCTTGGATTAGGATTACACCGCTTGACTTAAAGAAAAGGAGGTAATACTTTTATCATGCGCAAAATAAAAATAAAATAGTTGTTAGCTATTTTCTATTAACATTTATAAAAGTATAGAAATCTTATTGTACCATTTTAAAAGTTATAAACTATAAATTGGGAATCAAATAAAACAAATATTGTGACAAATACCCGTATTTAAAAGGTGATTATGTTCATGCGAGCTCAGTACCTCTTTTCTTGCATCTGATCCTTGAAAGGAAATATGGGATTATAACCTCATGTGCACAGATAGCTGATGCGCCCATTTTTACTTGTAAGGGACATAATGTTTAGTATTATATTTAAGAAAAAATAAATAGTACCATGGTATGTATGCATTAAAAACGTCATTTTTGACCATGTAGTAATCAGTGTCATTAAAATAACAAAACAGTGACTAAACCTGCGAGACAAGTTTGAAATGAGTTTCATCCATCAAATATCAGTAAAGACTGAACTGTTCTCTAGCCTTTCTAAAGCCAATACATTTCAAATAAGGCATATTGTTCATAGCTTCGTGATGAAACATTGCAAGTTAATTGATTATTAATTTGCTTCAAATGCCCCTACATACATTACATGCTGCAGTTGACAAGATCTTGTCAAAGTTTTGACAGATGAACATTAGATTAGTGCTCAAGTACAAAATGTAGCTGTTATTATTTATCATACTTATTTGAAAATTGCCACTAGCCCTATAAAATAATGATGAAGAAATGACAATTAAACCCCTTGGGGGAACAAACAGATAATAAAGGCAATTAAAGGAAGTATCGCTAAATAATTAATACAATTTCCTTACATATTTCGTGAAATACTTATCCTTTACCTCTTTGTTTACAATTTTATTGTGCATTAGACCATGTGTATTGATTGCAATTAGAGAAATAATTTAAGTTTCTTGTATTTTTTATAAATAAGCATAGGTGATCCTTTAAAAAATAATTATTAAAACGTGTGTGATTTAATTTATGGAATTGTTTGTCTAATAAGGTAGGGTATTAGAAATGTCAAGTGTATTTTGTAGTTATTATAATAAAAAATTATTAACTGTTCATATAAAAAACAATTTAAGAAAGCTTTTTCAATTAAAAGTATTGTTTTTCTAGTTTGTATATATTGCTTTGTATAAATAAATAAATGAATTGATAAATTAATTAAATTATTAACAAAATAAAAATAAATAAAAATAGTATAACTGTTTTCCTAAAATACCTACCTAAAATGCAATCATCTACCATCTGATCAGAGTAGTTACAATATTTTATGATGCCTTATCATCACATTTCTCAAGGCAACTGCTATGGATACTCTGCTTTGAAGGATGGTTATTTATACAAGTTGCTTTAGAACAATAATATCTTTATGTTTTAATGAAAATTATCATAAACTTCATCTTGTGATGACGGATGCAGCAGTTTCCCTCTTGTTAGCTTACAGTGTGCAAGAACGCATTTCAACCCAGCAGAATATAAAGCTTGTGCAGTAAAATTCTTTCGTGGAAAAAAATTAAAATATAGAGATTGTATGATTAATATTGTATATAAACATTTTTCAAAATAAGATAAACAGTTGCCTGCATTGAATTTTTAGAAGGTGGGAACCAAAGCAAATGCATCGTTTGTCACGTAACTTTTTTGACACTAAGGAATGAAGAAAATATGCGACCCCAGTTCTGCATTTATTATTTGTGACTTGTTTGTGATACACATTACAAACTGGACCTACTTAACTTTAAAATTCACTGTTTGTATCCACAGGAGCATGTCTTCAAAGCGTAAGAACACGCCAACAAAACTTCCAAGAGACGACGTCGTAACTGAACGACCAATCTGCAACACCTTACCTCAGGGCACACATTTTGATTTCATGCGGGCCATTGACTTCCAAACCCCACTCCACATCAGTGACAACCACAGAACGTCCAACGGCGTAGACAGCCCTGACTCTGACTCCAGCAGCTACGAAAGAGATCGCCCTACCAACAAGAAACAGAGAATACTGCAGAGCGTTCGTAACAGTTCTGATTCCGACTCCGATAGAGAAAGCAGCCCTCACACAAACAATAATTCAACAAAACTCGGTAATTTCGGGTTGCATAAAAAATCCATGGAAAGCGTATTGCGTCGTCTTGGTTCACACAAAGCTTGCGAAGGCCTCAGTGATCAGGAATACATCAATAGCTGTCTGGAGATGTCGTCCCAGAAAGCGGGTGCAGACATGCAGATGTTCTATAACATTCAGAAACTGCTCAGTGATTCCACAGTGCAGGACAAGGAGAAGAAGTTGGGGGAAATGATTGCTCAGCTGCAGACCATTCGAGAGAACATCAGGAAAGAAAAGCAGGTATGTTCACAAGTTTTAGACTCTGAAAAAAAACACGGTAAGAAATTTAAATGTAAACAAATCCACTATGCAAGTGTGACAGCCATAAATATATCAAGGCATTCAGATTTATTTTATCAATTTTTTATTTATTTGGATAGACGAATTTGAGACGGTATTTTAATTTTATTGATTTGTTGTTATGGGAATACATCTGAGAATTATGTACTTTGTGCAGCTGTCTTTTGTCTTTTTATCATTCAAACAGAATTAACTGAAAACAACATATGCAACAAAATGCCAGATTTTTTTTGTTTTGTTTTGGTGCAACCTGTCATGAGCAGAGCATTGAATGAAAGGTATTATTGAATGAAATTCTACAGAAATACTGAAAATAACTGAATGAGCAAATGGTATTTGTCTTTTATTACCTCCTTGAATGCCAGGCTCAGGTGCATATATTACAAGGCACTCTTTTTTTAATGCACCTGTACAATAGTTATCTTGAAAACAGAGGCAGTCTTACAATAATGTAACCTCCCAAATTGCAGTGATAATAATGATATTTTGAAATTGCCATGCCAAAGAGATAACCCCACTCTACAATGTCTGCATAGTTGAACGAATTGGAATTTAATGTTTCCGTTTTGTTGTTTGAATTACTATTGCTCCAGTGGATTGCTTTCTGGTCTAGATATGACTTAAGTGGAGAGATTTCTACCATAAGGTTGCAGTGGATTGTTGGTGATAGGTAATCTTGGTGAGAGCTGGTTAAGGTGTTCCATGACCCATAATTCACATTAAGAGATGCAAGATTCGTACATGGGCACCTTCACTCAAATATGGCAATGCTCAAAAATTGGAATTGGGTTGCCCAGAAAACAGCTCATATATTTTTTATTTTATGATATCAGTTAAAAAATATTTACCTTTAATATCAAGTTTCTGTAACATGGTCAGTGATATTAGTACTAGCCTGGTTTTATTGAAAGAAAAAGGAAAAAGGAGTGCAATAGAAATTTAAAATGCAAATTGAAAAGCAAATTAATTTTATCACTTTTTCTGTATTTATCCCTTATTCTCATTGTATCGGCCCTCCTCATTGTATGTTGACTTTTAAGAAAACCCATAAAGAAGTGCTGGAAAGTTAATGTTTTTTCAATTTAGAAGTTGTTATTTATTTTATGGTTATCAATGACTATTATGATTTCCGATGTTCATTGGAAAGGAGGTCGTGTTTATTCCATGCTATGATTTTCAAATTATGGAACATACAATAATGTTAGTTTATTAATGGATTAATAATAGCTTTATCAAAATTTAATGTTTTATATGCAGATTATTTTTTAATAAAAAAAAAATATTTACAAGACCAACATGAAAAAGAGTTACTTTATTTGCAATAAGATGCAAGTTATAGAGCAAGCACATGCGCATAGTAACAATTTTTAGCAACCAATCAGAAGGGTCAATATTATGAGAACCATTGTCCATGATTCAATTACTACAGTGAGCTAAATCTATTTTATATGCAGTTTTTTGTTGTCATATAAGAATACACATTTTACTATAGATTGATATATAACAAATGCATGTTTTTGTAATTGTTCACTCCCACAATTTGTATGTTTTTGTGAAGAGGGCTGATACTTTGGATAGACATGATATGAATTGATATTTTACTCAAATGGGAAAACCTATTGCTTTGGAAAGCCATTGAGAACATTAAACATGCAGAATATTTAAATTTAAATAGTAACAACAACTATTTGTTTAGTTTCTAATTGGCAATTTTCATTGGCTATTTTATAAAATATTGTGCAACTAGCTTGTGTCAGAGTAATTTTAAAATGCCATTAATTGCATTGAACAAATTGAAGGCATCTTAGGAACTACCTCCTGTGTTTTGGCATCCCAGATTGGCTCAACTCTCTGACAAGTTCAAGACAACAGCTCAATCTCTGATTTTCCTCTGAAATTATCCAAAATTGAAATTTATAGCACATAAAAATTGGTTTGACACCAGAGTACTGTAGAGGTCATGGGAGTCAGAATAATGACTTCTCCTCAAATTAATGATGATGTCTGCAGATACCCTATTCTTTGTTTTGTGTCTCAACCATGTGGTGATGATTTTATTCCTTGATTGTGGATGGGGCACATTCAGCGTGTGATTGATTAGGGACCCTAATTTGATCTGATTTAATGAGCGTTCTATTGGATTCTAATTGTAAATAATAGAGGTATCATGAATTTATGTGAAATGCAGGGGGCAGCTAGTAGTTGATCCAGAACTGTTTAGGATTACTTCTGTTTGATTTGGTAATGAATCCAAGAAATTTTGAACCAGTCATAAAACATTTGATAGACCACATGCATGACCAAGAAATCATAAATCTTGGGAAAGGAGCAAAAAACGGGCATGCAAGAGATTATTGGTAAAAATGTGAAAACTAATATGATAAGCCCAATTAAATTTTCTCTTAATGTTGTGCCAAGTTCTTTATTCTGATCTGGATTTATTAAAATAAATTGGCCAGTTAGACACTATAATTTGCATAATGAAACATTCCATGGTTCAAAAGTTATGAACAATTGTGAGCTTCTTTATCATGTCTTGGCAATAAGTAGCTGAAAACAATATCAAATTTGGCTTATGTTATGGAATTGTTAGCAGTGCTTGATAAACAATTTGGAACTAAGATATATACTATTGGTAGATTTATGTGTATAAAACCATATTACAATAAATAGATTTTTGTCATTTATTATGTTAAAATTTCGGCATTGTATCCTTTTTTAGTAAAACCTTAAAAAGAATATCATACTAGCAACAATTGCTTTTTTTTCTGTAAACAAATACTTATAAATACATTTTATTTTAGAGCTCAGAAGAGAGGTCACCCAGTCCTGAAAATGGCAGCCATGATGGTAAGCTTGAATTTCGTTTATAAAAAAAGAAATATGACCGTGCTCTGTAAAAAGGGGTTTAATACATAAAGTGTTGTCCCAGATTAGCCTGTAGGGGTTTAATGCATGTGCATAAAGTGTTGTCTCAGATTAGTCCGTGTAGTCTGCAGGGGTTTAATGCATGTGCATAAAGTGTTGTCCCAGATTAGTCCGTGTAGTCTGCAGAAGATAATCAGGGACAAAACTTTCCGCCTAAACTGGAATTTTGCTGAGAAGAGACTCTCTGTTAACAAAAAATATCATTTGCACAGGCTTATCTGGGATGACACTTTACGCACATGCATTAAACTCCCTTTTCACTGGGCACACCTGTAAGTTTGAAAAAGATAGACGGCGTGGATTGTGGTCAGTGTTGATGAACGTTCAAATGTTATATCTATGCCTTTTTTCTGGGCAGTTCTTAGCTGCATCACACGCAAATCAATTACGGGAGGTTGCGCCAGATTTCGTGGCTTATTTCACTTTGTAAGATATTATTGATGAGATAACTATATTTTACAGAATAGAAAAAACACAAGAACAATGAAAATAAAAAAGCATATACAGCATGTTTCTACTCCGAAATTTTTCAGGCCTTTACCGGTGGGAAATTTTATATTCAAATTTATTAGTAGCTTACAAAGGTCAGCCAAAGTTAACAGCTGGGTTAAACAGCTATGCCGAATTATGTACCTTTAATTGGTGAACCTTACATTTCAGGGTGGTATTTATTGTAGCAAAGGAAGGTTTTCAGTACTATAAAAAAATACAAGAAAGGTATCGCATAATTATTATTATCAAATGATCATATTCATTTTGGTTTAAATATGAACAAAAACATTTGAAATTCTCATATCACCAGTGTTGGAAACCATTTAATAGCTTGGAAGTATTTGTGACGTCTCATTTGCAGAACAAAACCTGAGCATTTCAACTGCTTTTAGAAGGCCATAAAAACTGAACCTGTTATGTGGCTGGATTCTTTCTGAGTCTTGCAAGCTTATCGCCTATCTCAGAGATAATCTCGTGTGGAACATCTCAACTCCTTGTTCTTTCACTAACCTGGCAACTATTGCTGGTAACAAGTTGATTTGCTGCTGGTTCCTGTATGCTTTAATGTTGAAGTTTTATTTAAAGACCTTTCTATCTTGTATATATAAGAAAATTATGATTGTTGGATAAAAAATTATTTGTCTGAAGCTTTTTTGATAAACTCAAGATTGGTTATCATTTCATTTTGTTTAAACCCTTAAACCAAACATGAATTGATGTGCAATACATTCATACCCAAAAATCTATTTTATTTTTTTTCAAATTGTTTCTTTAAAACAACATGTTGATTTTCACAAATTTTCCTAAGTTGCAATAAAAGTTGTTGCCTTTGATCCCATGGTGAAATTTATGATGTGCAGAAAAAAGTCATTTGCACACACCTATAGGGTCCCATATAATGTAAACAAAATGTCTTCTTCAAAGCTTAGACTACGCCCATTTTGTCGTGTTAACGATGGTGGGTAGGGCCATATTTAATGTGCTCCAGTTATTGTTCAAAAGTCCAGTTAGCCGGAATGTATTTCTTTGTAAGCCTGGTAATAAGAAAACCAGCATGCAGTATAATTGCCAGCCTGTACTGTGTATGTGATTGAGTACACCCAACAATAACAGTACCATCATCAAGTTCACAATTGGAGAAGTTCAAATCTATTAGTGTGCAGAGTTTCTGTCTAATTCATTATTGCTATTTAGCAATTTAACTAATTCCGCTTTCTTCAAGGTTGTGCTATGGCAGCTTGTTGTACCGAACAATAATTTCCCACAATTCCAGTGAATGTAGACAATTAGCTGGCTCATTGCAGTTGTTGGGGTCTGTTTTCAGTTTCTAAGTACGCTTTTCAAGCCTTGGAAGTGTGTTTTCCTTCTAAGCAGCAAAGTCGCTGAACCGTCGGATAGCATCAATTTTCAATGTCAAAGAAAAGGAAATCTGCTGAAACATGGCTTGATCTTGTTTTATTATGTGTGCCTCTTGTGTGCTGGAATTTTCAGCATTTTTGTCATTGCAGATTTAAATTTATGAAGATTATTATCCCCCCCATAGGCGGAGGGATATTGTTTTGGCGATTTCCGTCCATCCGTTCGTCCGTCTGTCTTTCCGTCCGTCTTTCCGTTCGTCCATCCGTCCAGCACTTTGTGTCCAGAGCCATATCTTGGAAGTGCTTTTGCGGATTTCATTGAAACTTGGTATGAGTATATATATGGATAAGAGGATGATGCACGCCAAATGGCACTGTACACCATCTGTTAATAACGGAGTTATGGCCCTTTGTGCTTTGGCGGATTTCATTGAAACTTGGTATGAGTATATATATGGATAAGAGGATGATGCACGCCAAATGGCATTGTACACCATCTGATAATAACAGAGTTATTGCCCTTTGTATCTTGAAAAAATGTTTTTTGTGTGTCCAGAGCCATATCTTGGAAGTGCTTTGGCGGATTTCATTGAAACTTTGTATTAGTGTTCAGAAGCATATTGGTGGGGATATCAATTCAACAAATTTGCTTGTTTTTGTTGATGATCGCAAAGAAAAGTGCTGAAGCTGAGACTGGTTTCAGTATAATTAGGACATGTGTCTATTTTTCCACTATAGAATATTTAGTCCCATAACTTTGTGTTTTTTACTCGACCTTAACTACTGGTTGAGTCTTGTTTAAAAATGCGACTAGTTTCAGCAGAACCCTGGCCAATTGTCTTTTTCTACTGTAGAATTATGTAGTGTATTTGTCTGTGTGCATGTGTTGTGGACACATCAGCTGAGTGTCCGTAACACATTTAAAGTTAATAATAGTTGTTTTTATTTTATCAAAATTGTGTTGAGGATATATAACTATATCTTTATCAAATAATGGTGAGAAGGATATGTTATGCAGATCCAAAATGTAATGTATAATAATAATAGTTACAAATTGTTGCTTCAATTATTATTTTCTGTGCATAAAAAAATACAAGATTGACATTAAAAGCGGATCAAAATTATAAAATTTGGCATATACGTATTATTATTATGGTATTTTAATAAAAGAAATATTTTTTCAACTGAGATGTAATAACATAAATCACGACGTCACATTGTAAATGGAAAGGCATCTATCTATATAAGTATCTGTTTTTTACCCATTTGCCTTATCAAAACTATAATCATCAATGCAACCTCCATGAAAGCAAAATATGCCAGTTTTTCTTCCACATATGATATTTATTTATGTTGTTTCCTAATCAAACCTGTTAACAATGAAATTGACACAATCTTGGTAACACCACCACCTTGTCATTTTGGCTTAGGAAAGTAGCCTTCTGGCTTGGGGGAATGAATGATGACTGTAGTTGATTGCAAACCAGTGTTCACCTTGTTCTCAAATTAGTGAAATCATCTTTGGTAATCAGTTATCTCTCCATTGAGTGACAGGACAATTGCTTACTAACAACTGTTGCTTGCCTTTGTTCAACGGAATGCCACAGTGTCCTAGTGAAAACAAATCTGCTTTTTATATAACAGAACAAAACCTTGATGTGTTTTCAGTATGTTTTTGAAAATTAAGGCCACGACTTTTTTTTTTATTGGTTTACAAAAATTATTTTGAAAATGGTCCATCGGGCGGTCGAAAAAAAAAAAAAAAAAAAAACATCATTGGAAAAAAAAGTTAATGCTAATAACATCAGAACAAAGACAACATATCTTTTATAACCTTAACACAGAGACAAAAAATCAAATTATGCAATGAAACACATCTATATCTTCAAATGAAATGAGTCCTAACAGCACCTTATGTAACATCAGGCAATTTTAAACACTCCATTACATGACATGCGTTCTTCTCCCATTAAAACGAAAAACTGCGCTTCATTTCCATAATTGGATGCGCACCATTACGCAATGCGATGCCCGTTGCATAAATCTTATATAAGATAAACTACTCATACACAAATTACCCGGTATGTGTTTGCTCTTACTCGACTTATGAGATCGTACATGAAAAAAAAATCGAGGTAGATCGATCCATGCGTCATCGCGGTAATGTTTGTCAAAGTTGTTGTTGTCATGAAAACTCGTTGATTTACAACGCAAAACGTCTTATTTGAACTGACGCGAATTAATTTAATCATATTTGTCAACTTCGCTTTTGCTTTATTTTGATAATTTAATCCAAAGTTTAATGTTAGCAAGTGTTTTTTTTACTGGAATTGTAAACAAGGAGTCAGTTAACGTCTTCCGAAAATGTGCAGTCTGTGTGAATTGACAGTTTGACGTCATCAAAGGAAAGCCGCTTTCTGTCGGAAGCAATAAAGCGACAAATTTCGCGCCGAAAAAATTGGCTTCCTTTGTCTAGCAATCAACATGCCGAACCAATCGTGTGTTTGTTTCTCAATTGCAATCCTCCAATTTAATAAAAGCACGTGCATAGCTCCGCCTTCGAATCTTTTGCAGAGAACGGAGGCGGAGTTTAACGGTTAATTGAGCTAGTGTTTTACACAAGTTGAGTTCCGATTTGCCGAAGTTACTCGGCCCTAAGCATTGAAACGACAAATACATTTATCAATGATTTTCCGAGATATACCGATTTGTTCCGATTTCCAAACTTTCTGTACAGTTCCTATAAACTATGGCGGACGTGTTTACAAAATTCCTAAACACATATATCGTAAATAATGGCAGTGTTTTATTGGATTATTTATACTTATTATCAAATACTATCGGGTTTGTTAATATAATTAACATGTTAAACAATATATTTGCGTCACAGACACGGAAATAAATTTTGATGGGGTCGACATTTGACTGACGCTGATTTTCTTATTGTCTGTAATTTTTACCCGAAATAAATTTTGAGAAGTGCCCATAAAAGGACTGGTACATAATGTGTCACATTGCAAAATATCCCGATCTCTGCAATATAATTATGTGAACCAATCGTTGATTGTACTTACTTGATTTTATTCGCAACCGTACTCAAACCGGATCGTTTTTTTCTCATTTCGCTCATTTTGAAGTGCGGTCGGGAATAAAATATTTAAAAAAAAGACGATTTTCCGATTTTATTTTTTTTCCCATTTTCCAAAAATTAGGGTCGGCGGTTTTGTAAACCAAGAAATATAAAAGTCGTGGCCTAATGAGTTTCGTCAGTGGCGTTATTTTTGCTGGAAAATGTTTTCTTGGCTGCTAGGTTATCAGAACTAATTGTTGAGCAAATAAAGTTTAGCTCTTTGCCTCCAGTCAAACTAGGCTGTCCGACTAGTGCAGTGGTTGGTACACTTGCTTTTTACTAAGTCATCGGGGGTTCAATTTCTGTTTTCGGCAGTATGTGACTTTGTTGATGGTTACAAACCATGCCAGACAGGTGGGGTTTCCTCCGGGTACTACCGCTTCCACCCACAATACAATACCACATAAATTTGAAAAATCTACAGTAACAACCAAATAGCTGGAAAATTGCAGCTATCATACATTCAACCGCACTTTAACTTTTGATATTCAGTAACCAGTCTTCTGTGGCCCATGAAATGGTTTAGTACTCACCTGTTCCATTTGAAGTCATAATATTGTTCGTATTGCCAGTTTTGAAACACATACGCAGAAAGACAATAAAAGTACCTTGACTGGTAAAGGTTTTACTTGACCGCAAATTTAGGATGGTCTAAAAATCAGCAAAAACTGTATTGTTTCAACATGTTAGCCTCAGTAGTTAGCGTCAGCCAGTTGTGGTATAACTCCTCCAATTTGTTGGCCAGGTACCTTTAAATCATCTTATCTTAACAGTGTAAGCATTGTTGGTTATTTCCAGTGACGAAAACAATGAAATAGGCGCCAGAGCTCAATAATAGAGATATATTCAATTTGGTTTGATTTAGGGATAACCAACTTGACTATCTTTACTTGTTTCCTGTTTTGCAAACTGTTGTGGAATAAAATGTTTCCCAAGGGAATATGGTCTTGCTTTAATCACTATGCTTAACTGAAAGTCTTATTCTGTATTAAAGGTTGATGTTTTACTTTAATCATAATAATCATAATAATAAGTTGGATATTCATGGACAACAGATCACACGGTGGTTGTTTGTCTGATTATTAGTGAGCTGAAGAGTTTTCAAGAACAACAACTCTTGTTAAAAAAACACTAAAATTAATAGTTTTCTATTAACATTATAATTCTCTTAACAAACAACAACAAGTATAAATGATCATTAACACAAAGATGAATTTAAATATTAACAGAATGTGAATTGATGTAAAGAAAGCAGATCTACTGTGAAACCATTTATTTCCGTCAGCACGAAATTTCGTCCTTTTTAAAAAAAAATGACTATTTCGTCAGCACTTAAATTCGTCCATTTCTGGTTTTGAAAAAAAAAGTGTTCGAATTGTTTGTAATGTTTGTAATACATGTAATACATGTAATATGCGGTTGCGAAAAAATTATGCTGGGGATAGAGGGGTGACACTTGGTAGTTACTTGCAGGAGGTGGGCCTTGTTTGGCATTTGCCAATTAATAAGTCTGTTATTTCAGGTGATAGTAACTGTCCCTTATTATTTATGTCATTGACACGTTCTATGTTATGATTAGTGGATACGTGGGACTGAATAACCGTTATCGAGTGTTTTAAACAATTTGTTCTATTATACGAAAGAGGATCTAGTTTGTTAAGTGTTGTTTTTTTCTGAATGGAGCGCTGCATTTATTGATAAACAACAGTATAAAATCTATAAAAAAAAAAAGTTTTTGTTATAAAAAAACCAAAGGTACGGATTTTTATGTATATGTACAAAAATAGTAGATGCAGTTAAAACCAAACAACCAAACGCAAATCAATATGTTCTTTATTAATTTGTAATAAAAGCGCAGAATATATTTAAGTCAGGTGTTGATCACACATCGTCATATTTTAATTGCGTTTAATAGTATTGTCTTTAATCCGGATTCGCCGTGTGTTGGCTGTATAATCTGCAACACCCCTGAAAAACACAATACACACAATGGGTAATAAAGTTGTTAACAATTAGCTCTAATCAACACTATTATACCTAAACGAAGTCGACGCATTCGATACAGCCTTATTGCATTGGCGTTTTACAGGAAATGTCAGTTGTCAGTACACTGTATAATGTACACCCCTTTGTGTCAAAACCGGATTTAACTTGAGTGCGAATAGTCGACTGTTTCATGTTCTTTGTATCAATACCATCCGGGTATCTGTACTATAAGTATACCAGTCTACAAACAAGGTGCCCCTTTCCGCATATGAGTATTCGGACGTTCAAAAAATTGACCTACAGTTTAGCGTTCACGCCGTCGAACGCATTAAGCAATATAACTCGGTTTTTTTTTCACTATTTCTTTACTTGCAAAAAATACTAGTGGCTTATAGCTTACCTTGCAATCTTTTTTTACTCGCATTTTGCGATTGTGCGAGTGTTAATTTCGAGCCCTGTGTATATGCGTGGATTACGCTGGATTTAAATGCCTCATGCCTACGGTAATTCAGTCTTATTTGTTTCAAATATGGGACATGATTGTTGGTTAGGATCTTGAATTCGTCCATCAGTCGAAGGACGAAAAAGATGAAAATTAATGTCTGACGAATAATAATGGTTTCACAGTATGCAGTGTCTTCCATATGCTAAGTGGCCAGTAAATTGATAAAGAACCACAACTGCATTCAGAGCTGTGTTTTACAAATTAGTTTGCAGGGGAGTTATTATCCTTGAAAAATATATGAGATAAATAGTTACTTACTCTATACTTAAATATACTAATTTTACTGCATTTTTATTTATTAAGTTAAAAGCATGCTGTCTAAAGTGAACTTATGCTCTGTGTTTGTGATACAATCACAATTTTATACGTATTTGTGTGTCTGAATGTGCTTGTATATGTAGGATGCACACTAAGAAGCTCACTTGATCATATATTAAAATTGTCTATTCTTTATGCACATACTGAAATTCTCTGTTTTGCTTTTGTAATTAATTAACTGAGGTCTTAGATCTGCCTTTAATGGCGATATGATTGACAAAAACAAGTTCATTGAAACTAAATTGCAATAGTTAATTAATGTTTTCTACAAATTTTCTTTTATAAATAAGACACATAGTTTTCTCCTAATAACTTTCTGTAAGTGATTACACTTCTTCCCTGATTGGGGTCGTTTTCTCACAGGATTTTCAAATCGCAATTACAACAGAAATAAAGGTATTGTCTTGTAGAAGTATCATTGGATCATAAAATTACAAAGATCAAAGATTTGTTTAAAGTTTCCTAATTATCCTGGTGCCAGGCGTCCATTGGAAAGTCTGAAGACTTGTCTAACAGCCTGTGGGGATTTATGCAAACATTTGCGCAAACATGTTCTCTTGTCGCACCAGCAATTGGTGAAATAATGCGGAAAACACCAATTTATATTATTATGTGTTGAAGAGGCAAATAAGCTTTAGCACTTAAACAGTAGTCGCTCGAAAGCCAGATTCAAGTGTATAGGTTTTTATGTTTCCGAAACAACATACTTGGTTGTATTGTCCGCAGCACTTCACGCCTTTCCAAATCCTGATTAATAACGCAATTATTTTCAGTGTTTGCATTCTGGTGGTGAACATGTCTTATTCTTTCTGAGAGATTTATTATTGGCCTCTTTAAGTTTAATGTGGTGTTTGGTCGAATTCCCACACATTTGAAAAAAGTGATATAAAGAATGAAAATAATGTCTAAAGTATAAATAACTGATATATTTGTTTTATAATAGTGTATTTAAGATGAATTATTTAAAGATATATATGATCACCTTTATTGCTATGTTACCCATTAAACAAATTAGTTATGATCAATGTTATCTAGGTATAGTATGTAAGGCTTCTATTACATGGTGAATAACTCAAATATCATTTAATTATAGCGTTAAATTACTTTGATCGCATTGTCAGGCATATTTATTGAAGTCATTCAGTGCATTGTTAATCAGATTTCATTCAATAAAATCAAGACAAGGCCATTTAAACATTAACATTGTCTGTATTTCCTTCTGAACCATCTTGACATTTTACATAAAGGGTATCTTTTAGCGATTTAATCAGATTTTGAAGAAACTTCTCTCCAATGTTTCTTTTTAAACTGTTAAAGTAACATTTTAAAACAAAAGTTTTGATTTTATCTTCAGTGCATTGTAGTTCAAACAAGATGTTACCATTGCTTATTGTTTCTGCAGCGTGTAAGGTTGTTTTTAGTAATTGTTAACCTAACACAGATAATTGCTGTAGATAATTCTGATTAGATTAACCGATGACACAATTGTACAAAGCAAATGTGTGGCTTAAAAAGAGGGATATGTCAGTAATGGAGACTCCTTAAATGCCATTATCTTTACTCCCGGTGCTTGTTTGTTTCTTGCTAATTTGTTTGCTCACTTTTATCTATCCATCATTTAAGCTGACAATGTTTGATTGAAGAACAAATATGAACAAGTGTAATTGTCATTATCTAAAGATGTGACAGAAATGTCACTTTATTAGCTTTTAATGGTGCCTCTTAACTCAGTAAAGCCTATATTTGGATTTTTTAGCGCAAAACTTACAATCTAAAGTGCTGAGTTGTCATAGTTTATTACATGTTTTACATGAAAAATATACTATTCAATATATTGCTATTGTTTGTGTATAATGCTGGAAATAATGCTGATGTGATTTTGTCATTTTTATGCCCCCGAAGGAGGGCATATAGTGATCTGTCCTTCCGTCACACTTTTCCGTTTAGGTTTCGAAAAATTCTTATAACTTCTATGTCGCTTCAGATGTAACCTTCATATTTGGTATACATGTGTATATGGACAAGGACTTTCAATACGCACAAAGATTTTGACCCCCTTGACCTTGAACTTTGGGTTCGCGTTTAGGTTTAGAAATCTGCGTTTAGGTTTTGAAAAAAGCGTTTTTCGGGGGCATATGTCTTCCGATGAAGACAGCTCTTGTTTTATCATACCCCGCCATAGGCGGAGGGATATTGTTTTGGCGTTGTCCGTCCATCCATCCATCTTTCCGTCCGTCCGGCACTTTTGTCCGGAGCCATATCTTGGAAGTGCTTTTGCGGATTTCATTCAAACTTGGTATGAGTATATATTTGGATAAGAGGATGATGCACGCCAAATGGCATTGTACACCATCTGTTAATAAGGGAGTTGTGGCCCTTTGTATCTTGAAAAAATGCTTTTTTGAGTGTCAAATGTAACAATATTGTGTCCAGAAGCATATTGGCGGGGATATCAATTCAACGAATTCGCTTGTTTTTATTAATTTTTAAATGTTATGTCCAGTGCTTTATGTGAAACATAAAACAAACAACAATTGAGACATAAAATGAAAAATATTTTTTGTTTTGCTAGTACAAGCTTTTGAATGTCTTTTGTTTACAATGGTCAATTCATAATAGTTTAATGGGGAAAAAATTAGAGGCACCTTTATGGTCACAGACAAATGAAAATGGCCTTTTGTGATGTTTATCAATCAATCGATGTCCAGGGCAGGCGCACAATGGGTCCCATCCATAAAAAGACAATGGGCCCCTTTAACAATTGATCCCTACTGAAATCATAACTTTAAGCCCATCCCATCAGGTAGGATCTAAGGTACTCAATCAGGCCCCATCAGTGTGTTGCCTATCTGATGTGGGGACCCAGTCAATGAGGACACACGGCTATTGTTCAAGTAAGACTCAAAAGTAACTAGAACCTATTGTTTCCATGTCCTTTTAAACACTGAATAACTTGCATTGTTTTAGGGACATTTAAAGGATGTCAATTTTTGTGTTCACTGAGCTTTAAATTCAGCTGAAATGAATTTTTCTTTTTTGATTGTTTGCGCATTGTCTTCAAATGTGCTGAAAACAAAAAGTGTGGAGAAGAATGAACTCATCTGTTTTATGGATCCTAGTATTTTCTTGGCCACTGGTTTCCATTCACTAAAACCATGAGAAAACGAGCCCTTTGCATTGGACTGGCACATCACAGTGCGCCACCATGGTCATCATGAATGGTCCTACCCTTCTGTGTACCACAGATCTCATCTGGCTTTTTGTTCCTTTGCTCATTCAATACTCCAACTGCTTTTGTCTTATTCACTTTTTTTTTTTTAAACTTCATTCATCAATGTTTTTGAGGGAAGGATGAATCATGCCTCTCTCTACACATCTGATGCCAGGAAACCAGGTTAAATAAAAAAATGTAGCGCATTGCCGATGTCACCATTATTTTCATTTCAATTATCATCATCGTCGTAACAACAATATCATCATTGTCTCTTTTGCATTATTAGGATCATCATCCTTGTTGACATCTTTGTCATTAGCATAACAATGATCAAAAAGCGTAAATGAAACTTCACTAAGTGGGAGAAGAGAGATAATATTACAAGGTATCAGCAAAACATGGCAAATATGAGTTACTAATATTTCGCCTACTATGAGATGGCAGTGTTGGTGCCTCCATTGAATGCCATGCACAATGATCCTTTTGAAGTGCAGCAGACACATCAACTCATACCACAATGTATGGATCAGACAAGTGAAAATTAGAGCATTGTCGGAGACAACTATGATTATAAACTAGATAACAATAGCTTGCTGAACACACCCATTTTGTGGTTCACCCAGTAAATAGTATTACTCACTGTTTAACAAGTGTCTTATTGTAGTTCCACATCAAATTATGTAAAATTTAGCTAAACAAAACTGTGCACTGCAATTTGTTTAAATTTAATACTGACTTTTGTGGCAGACATCATTATAATTATCTCCAGATACTGATGTTTTTACAATAACAGTGATGAATATATTTAATTTACTTACAATTAACCATTTAAAACAATATGTTACTAAATAGATTAATTGATAATAGATATCAGCAGTGTTTTGATTGTGTCTTCTTACATTGATAGTCTCTTTGTAGCCAAGTCTTTAGACAGCAAATTACGTAATATACACAACTGTTATTTTCTAACGCAGTAATATAATGCAGTTGTCAACATGACACTCAAGAACTTGTTGTATATTACAATTCCTGCTTCAAGTATCATTGTCATCCACTTCGCAATTGTGGTATCATATTCTTGTCATCACAAGTCACTGTCCAAGCATCATTGAGGTCTTCCCCCAAATGCCCTTTCCCTATCAAGATGACCTCAAGTGGACATGTGCCCTTAATCTGGTCCTTTGGCCCTTGACTGACCACAGAGAGAGAGGGAACACCAGAGGTGACCATATGACCAGCCCTCCTAACTAGCTATTGTCATGGAGGTGAGACATGGACTGGGAAGATGTGTCCCACACCATTGTTTGGCATCGATTTGTTTGATCTCTCACCTCAGAGCATTATGGCCAATGGTCTTATGATTAGTACAATACAGAACAACTGTAGGGGTGCCAGGAACAAGCCTGTGATTAGTGATTGTGACCAGCCAGTTTCAAGTACTCTATATGCTGCTGTTATTTGAATATTAAAATGGAATGGTTTGACCAATTTCTTCCAAGCTGTTTTATGGTAAAATATGCCTTTTTTTCTCTGACCCCATTTCATTGTGCTATTTATAATAAAGTTAATATTTGTGTTTCCATTCAACAGATATTATTTCACACTAATATTTTTTTTTTAGCAATGTCCAATGCAGTTTGTGAGACTGTCAGATTTTGGTTTGATAGTTGGCCCTTTAGTTCCTTGTTTGATCCCTGATTAAATTACAGTCACAACTTGGGGCTAAACAGATTTAAAATCAAGATAGACCAGACAATCTTGTTGTCCTGTATTTTTCTTTTAGATTATGATAAAAAGAATTAAACACTAACATCTTTATTTATCAATTTGTTTTCTTACCAGTCTATGGTAAAATAGTGCATTTTATATTAGAAACGTGTCCCTTATAAAAATCTAATGACTAATGTGATTTATAAAAAAAAAAAATTATTGTAATATTATGCTACTAAACTAACTCAAGATGTTATGCTAATTTTGAAAATAATTAAATAACACTACATTTATAATGCATTGTAGACAGTCATAAATGACACAATGCCTAATTTTTATTTATGATATAAATGATAAAATAGTTTAATTGACGGGACAATCAATATTTTATATTTCATTATAATTATGATGCTGTAATAATTGCTACATTTATGGATATTATACTAATCAAACTTAAGGAATATCTGGCAACAATGCATGGATAAGTAATATGATCGGTATTTAGTGATTTTATTGGGGCCATATTGTGTCAACAATACGCATGCAATAAATATGACACCAGGGTGTCAGTAATGCTCCACCCACTGGGAGATGCTGTTGTTAGGTGATAATTGTACAGGACAGTCACTACTGGCTAAAACACCTATAGGAATCATCTACATCCTACAGTTTTATTACTAGAAATAAATATTTGATATTATAGTATGTTAGGTATTGGTGTTATAAGATAAAAAATGTTAAATAATAAGCAAAAGATATTAAAAGTGAAAGTCAACTTGTAATTTTATAATATCATTAACTGTTGTTGGTTTCATTTTTTTCTACAAATTAAGACCCACTTGATAGATTGTAAAAATCTAAAATATATTACATCCGCACAGTGATTGGATTTGTAATAAATAATGTCAAAGTTCTGATGTACTGTTTCCATGCATTTTCATGTGGTCAGAGATGTATGTGCTCCAAATGGTTCTACAGAACTTGAAAACAATCTTGTTGAGTTGTAAGCACCGTATTAAGAGCCCTTCAACAATTACAGAAATAATTGAAAGAATATGGTGACAAAAAGGCAATATTTGACTAATGTCAACAACTTCCTTCCTTCGTGCCATTGTTGGTTCTTAAAAGATATGAATCAACAGTTAGATGAAACACCGCAGTTCCAATCACTGCGCAGTTTGTGAATGGAGATTATTATACTCAATGAAACATATTTTGATAACATGAGAATCATATTAAAAATAACGATTTCAGCAATTATTCCCATGCCTTTTCCTGTTTACTTAGTAGCAGACCTTGTTTGCAGGGTGTATGCAGGAGATGCTGCCACAGATCTGGCAAGGTGTTAAGTGACCCTGGTTTGTGTAACAGGCCTGTAGCTATAAGGTGTCAATTCATTGTAAAGTGAGGGGTCATATGGGGATACCTGGAGTTATCCCTAATCCACTTAGCTGGCTAATTGGATAACAAACACGTATTGTTGTAGCTTACTACAGGCTGGTTGCATGCCTGTCATCTTAGGAGAGGGGTGGAGCTAAGTACTGGTAGTTATGGTATAAGATTTCTTCCCAGCTCTTGACTTGCACATTCGCATCAATAGCTTTGCAAAACCACTTTGAGTTACGTTGTTTAGATGTGATGTTAATATAAGTGAGTAAAAAATATTTACTTAAAACAACTTTGTGAGGAATATATTGTTATTCAGAAAAGGACATTGTTATGTACTAAAGACTTAATATTTTGGGAGGTTAATATGCAGCAGTGACCAATCGGAGAGGAGTGTGATAGTTATTTTAAGTGAACTTAACAATACAGAGAAGATTGTAATACAATGGTGGCTAACAAATACTATGAGTATGGCGTGGAGCAACAGATTATGTACAATAGCTATGTTCAGCAGCAGCCATATCAGGCTTATCAGCAGCCACTGAAACCAATAGCAACATACTGTGGTAAGCAATCAGTTAAATAACACTTGTGTGGTTTTAAAACATGTATCACAGCTAAGGATATGTTTTGCGATTGACTATGAGTAAAATATTGTATGTTTAACTCTCAATGACGTTTAGGTGATACATCTTAATTAGTGGTTATAAGTCATAGTAGGATTACTAAAATACCTCATGAGATGAATATTTATAAACCATTAACAGGTACTTGTTGTAGCATATTGGGAAAGATATACAGACCTGAGTCTCTGCAATATAGCTGAAAGGAGCATAACAGTATAAGAGAATCATTTGGATGAAATTTTTCCAGCTCTTAGCTCTGGAAAAAATCTCAAAATAATAATACAGATTCTTCTTTTTAAAACATACACCAGTTGTTGTTTTAACTTGTTAATGGAAAGGACCTGGCCTACCATATTAGGGAAATAATTAATAAAAACTGAACAATAAAATTTACAATTTCAAATGTCGGAAAAATTGCGTAATTTTAAAGATTTTTAAGTGAGGGAAGGGACCTATGTAAGGTCTTAGTTAAAAATGGTAAAAAACCTGCAGATGTGATGTTTTCAGGAATACTTATTCAGAATTGTTTAAAAAAAAACACTCACATTTTGTCAATTGCTAATTTTGCATAACAATTAATGTATCCAGTGCTTAAAAATAACATGGGATTCCTTTTTCTCTTGAGCCTTAGAAACTTTATATTTAAATTAAAAATGTGTGTCTTTTGTAATCAGAGTAAAATGAATCTAATACAAACATAGAACTAGAAATTATCTGAATGAGTTGTATCCCTTCTTTAAAACTGTGCTCTTATCTGCTCCTGGCAGATTCTGCAGGTGTCATGGAGACCACCTTGGTTCCAGCATGATAGCGGGATAATTACAGAGGGCTGAATCAATTGCCAACAATGTCATAATTATCATTGTTCTATGGCATCGACCTTGCTAACATACAATTCTTGGCATGATATTGTTTATTACTTTTTTGACATAAATTATTGTAAGAAATAATACTTTTTCTTTTTGAAATATCTGTTTTTGACAAGTATTTAAGAAAGGAACAATTAAGACATTTTTTGTTGAACATTAAAATATTTTAGTTTGGAATATGGCTTATTGTAAATTAATATTATTTCATCTTCAACTTTTTGCTGATTGTGTATATTTTTTTGTCCCCTACCGGTTTCACCGGAGGGGACTTATGGTTTGTGCTCCATCTGTCAGTCTGTCTGTCTTTCTGTCCGTCACATTTTTCTGGATCCTACGATAACTTTAAAAGTTCCTATTATTTTTTCATGAAACTTGAAACATGGATAGATGGCAATATGGACATTATGCACGTCATTTCATTTTGTTCCTTCGTCAAAAATTATGGTTGCTATGGCAACAACTAGACTAGAAATACTGCTGAAAATGATGGTTTTCTGAATCCTGTGATAACTTTAAAAGTTCTTCATATTTTGTTCATGAAACTTGAAACATGGATAGATGACAATATGGACATCATGCACATCATTTCATTTTGTTCCTATGTCAAAAATTCTGGTTGCTAAGGCAACAAATATTTAAAAAATAAAAGTAAAAAATTCCGACAAGGATGGAATTTCTGACAATGGTGGAGCCGGTAAACAACGTATATTGCTTGGCAACAGTCTTGTTATTTTTTAATTAGTTGTCATCCCATCAATCAATTTAATAAAACTAATAACACTTCAAATGAAATAAATGAAAATGAAATGAAAGTTTTACAATTCAATATGCCAAAATTATTAAGGCAATTTAATGCTGAATAGGTTGGTAATAGTAATGGTATTTAATGAGGCATTCTTAGAACTGAACTATGTTTTTTGAACATCAACAATTGTCGATTTTATGTGCCTTCAGGAGAATTTTAAGAGGTCTACTGATACCCAGCAAATCAAAATGCCATAAAATGTAAACTGGTAATTTGAATTTCAACTATTATCCAATTAATAACATAATTATCATGAACATTATTTATGCACTTTTAAGTTTCTAATCTTAATTGTTACCCATTAAATTGTTCTCCCTTATTGTAATAATCTAATTTAACTACTTGAAACTCAAAGTTAGTTCCCCATTCTGTCTATGAAATTTGAATGAAGATGTCAAGTAGTCACACATGGGTTTCCGGGAGCAATGCTTGCCATTAAACTTCTGTGGATTTTTTCTTGTTTCCATCACCTGTATTTTGAGTTCATTCCTGAAATATATTGCCAATAAAATTCTGACAAGGTCGAATCGTTAAGACAAAAGAAAAACAGAGCACTGGCAGTGATAAATGTTACCTTTCATGGAGTTGAATTTTAAACGAAGATTCTTACTGACTTTTCCATGCAGTTAACTATTTATTTTATTGGCAACAGTTAAAATTGTTTATTCTAGTTATATACTAATGAATTTATTTCAACCAAGAAAGCAATATTGGTTTTCTTCTAGGAACATTTTGTTTGTAAACAAAACTAGCATTTGAAAATATACAGAATGTTGGTAACACTGAGCTACTGGGAGGTATTGCAATAAGAGTACACAGTGGGATTCTGGGAATGTACTAAATTTGAGTAAATAAATGCTTTTTATTAAATTTATTTGTAACAATTTTTTCTTTGTTCATATAATGCGTATATTTATTGGATACAATTAAATGCAATAGATTGCTTCCTTCTTAAGTAAGAAGGTTTTGATAAAAGGGAAGTTTGCAAGAGTGAAAATTCCCTTCAATTTCATCTATCTTGACAAGATTGTATAAAGTCTTGAGAACCCTTGAAATTGAACAAAAGAACAATAGAGATCACTTGAGATGACAACAATACCATGGGCAGTGTCACATCTTGTTTAAATAGCTCAAGTTGAATCCCTGGATTGGGTCAAACCAGTCGCCCACTGCACCCATTTTACTGGCCTACTACTGCCATTCTGTGGTTCAGTGGCAGATTGATATCAGTACTGTATCAGACCTCGTAAGTGCACAAAAGGACATGGTGAGTACAACAATGGTGAATTCACATTGTTGTGTCCCAGGCATGAATTGTGTTCTTCCTGAGTGAAATGACTTCTTTCACAATGTCAATGTAGTTTTGATGACAGTACTTAAAATACCAACCAGGCAGTGAAAAAGCTCCCAATTGTTTTACAAAATGTCATTTATTTCTCTCCCCGCAAACCCGATCGGAAAACAATGGTGATGTTGTTGTTTGTTTATTGTGATCTTTTCCTTGCATTTAAAGATGTCACATGAAAGAATTAGTAATTGCTGTTTAATTACTGATAAGCATGAGGATTGTATGGTGCATTTTATGAAGTTCACGTAAGACCATCACAAGAAAAACAAGATTTATGTTAAACAGATCATTTATAATCTGTTCATAAAATTAAAAATGATATTAAAATAAATCATTCTGTAAGTTTGTGAATTATGGAATTTCACATTTATGTTGATATAATAGATTTGTACCTAAGGAAATTTCAGAGATAGGCACAATCTATTTTATTTGCTTAAGATAAAACTGTGGTAAACAGGCATTGATGTATGATTGTGTCTACATGTATCTTGAGACAATTCCAGTCAAATCTGATTAAAACTAAGTAAGGGAAATGAAGAATAATGAAATAGGCAGTGCTTATTGGCCATCTGTTTTCCATCACAATATTATGACCTGTTTGTTCTTGCAAAAGATTGACTCAATCCTAAATCCTGTGTCATCATCTCATATTTTACCAAAACAGTTTCTTCATAGCAAACATATTTTCTTGCAAATTCTAAATACTACACATTTTTAATAAATTATATGAATCATTCCTCTGTGTTTACTGCTGTTTTGTATATTTGTATTTGCTGATTTGTCCAATATGTACATGAAGGTAAATTCATTTATTTTTATTCTAAAAATGCTGTCATTTGTTAAATTTATTTTATTAATTTTATCATAAATTTAAGAACAAAGACATATTTTCATAGCTTTAGATCTATGTGTATTTTCCATTTTGTTCGTAGCACACATGTTTTCCAAATGCCTGGGTTCTGTTAGGTGTGAGGCAGTGCTCATCTGTATTGTGTCAATTACAGACAGGAATCAATTAAACCCATCAAGTGAAATACACCAGCTAGAAATGGCTTGAAAACTATTATCAAGAAGTTACTGGAAGTCAATTATATGTCAATTATGGTTTATTTTCTTTTGTTTGGATATCCGTGATAAAACTAGTTTATTTTACGTGTTTATGTTGAATTTCTATATAATAGTATATTTATGTGCATTTAATATAGTATTTTTAATTACTGCATGTATTCATTGGCGTATATTAATTATCAAAGCTGTGATTTAAGCTATTGAATAGCTTATAACTGATTTTTTTTTTTTACAATAAACGAGAATAAACTTCCCAACTACAAAAAGGCCCCTTAATTAATTTTTTTTTTTATTGTATGTCATGCCCATTGAGCACTCCACTTATATGCATAAATTTGAAAACAAAATGCACTTGTCTTAAATTTTATTGTTACAAAATTGTGGAGAGAAAAGCTACTTGACAGTTCTAGTTTTTATGTTAAAACAAAATTTCATCACTCTAAGTGGAGTGTGGTGGCGGGCAGAAATGCGTCAGCTTTTTGTTTATATATTCCTCAAAGGAAATTATTCAACTCGTAGGTTTAAAAAAAATCTGTCTGTTTTAGCTTAAAAATAAAAACATCCTTTCACGTTAATTACACAGTACAAAGAGTTTTGTTATCGCACGTGGTAGGAATTATGAAAATGTCAAATCTGTATCTGTAAACATAAAAAGAACATTTAACCTTATCAGTAATCAAGCATCCAAAGTTCTATAAACATTTTTAATTCTTCTGTCAGCTGTTTTACAATGATAAGCGTCCATTCTTATCAGAATAATTATAATTTTCTTAGAAGAAAACATGGAGTCAAGAAACACACTAGGACGGATATGAGCTAAGCGATTATCTTACGATGGTGTTGATAAGGGATAATATAAGATTATGAGATAACTTTGAACAGTTTTGTTACTTTTTTATACACAGTCAAAATGGCGAGCATTTGGTGCATGTTGTGTTTGTAACAAAGCAAGTGTGGAATTTCATCAGATGAACTATAAACAACTGTACCTAGATCGCCAAAAAGAATACATTTAACCAAGAATGTTGAAAAACTACACCTTTTCCTTTCTTATTCAGAATCTTTTCTTCAAAAAACTTAAGAAGATTTTTTTATTTAACCAGTTGCAGCATTTTGACTTTATGTTAACAGGTTGATTATTTTTTATTAGAACTACAAATACAGTTATGTTTTTACTTACAATATTTTCCTATAAAACAATAATGGATGACAAATTTTAATAAAGTGTGACTGGACAAATGTTTGCATTGAAGTCTCTGTCAGACACATAATAGTTTAAGTGTAATATTTTTATATACTGACTTAGGAAATAATTGACTACTATAAATTAATCGTATTTGAATTTTGCGGCATGAGTTGGCACATTTTTTGCAGGTAGATGTCTTGTTCTGGTGTGTGGCAGGTTTAGGAATCTCGAGTCTGATGGACTTTCCTTGTTCCGTTAATTGAATGAATGAAAACCATTATTACATGGAATGTATTGACATGCAAAACATTACCAGCAGCCTGATACCTGTATAGGTCAAACAATCCAAGTTGAGAATGTGGAAATTATATAAACAAAATCTTTCATAACTTTTGCTTTAGTTAAAGTATTTTAATTCTTTTGAAGAAACATTAAATTCACATACAGGATGAAGAAATCTACGAAGAAAAGATGTATGTTTGGGCTAGGGGAATCTCGTTCTTGAACTCATTTGAACAAAAGAGGCAAAAACCCAGCAGGACGGTGACATGATGTAGATAGAAAGTATGATTGATGTTCCCTTGGATACAAAGATTATCTCCCCCTGGGGTAGTACCCGAGGCACACAATAGAGTTTACAGGCACCCGCACCATTTTCCTGAAAAATCTTAGAGACATAAATCTTGAGAAGATTGAGAGATAAAACAAGATTTCCAATAAGTGGTCTTCTTTGTTTTTCAAGTGCTTAGTGTTCTTAATTATTATACATTTTATCTCAAATGTTTCATCAACCTTTAAAAGCCATGTTGTTTTTTCTCCACAGATGAACATTGGTGGTAATGAGATAAGATAGTGCAAGTATCTGAAAGTATTTCTTCTTTATCCTGTTTCCGTGCAATGATTGAAATAAAAGAAGCAGGCATTTGTAAGAAAGCATATTGACTCATAGTTGAGATTTAATTAAAACCACAATTAAGGTTATGTTTCATTTTTGCATATATTTTTGTCTGTTTATGCAGTGATCAACAGGCAATGTTGACATGCAATTATACTGATGGTTATGAGATTATGCAAACATCTGAAAGTATCCATTCTGCATCTCTGATGAAGTAAATTTAAAAAGCAGGCGATGCTAAGAAAGTAAATTATTATAAAATTAGAAGTGTTATTTGATTAATGTTTTATATCTGCATTTTGTTCTAGTTATGATGTGAATAACAGGCTAGGTTAAAGGGCAATTAATATTGTTCCAATCGTGTCACTGCGATAACACGTTGCGATGCTTCACATCAATCATTTACCAAATTGTTATTAATCTTTAATCGTCTTGTTGTCTCTGAAATTACGTGCACAGAAATGTCAATTTTATCAGACTGCATTGCAACTTATCAAGTATTGGTTGCCATGCAATATTCTTGACTTTGCTTGATATTGTGTGGCTTAAAACTAAAGAATTAAAGCTCTTAATTTATATTTGATGTTCCAGGGACTTGCAAAGATATTTTGTCTTGTCATTTGGTCTGATTAAACAAATGAATTGTCGGAAATTTCTGACCCCAAATGGGAAAATGGATCAATCATTGGCTGAATTAATGGACGCAAAACAAATCTTTTGTAATTTGCTCATTTTTAGAGGAAAATTGGCGAGCCGATGACTGGAAAATAAGAAGATTATAATTGTCTGGCTGCTGTAACATGTGTAGAGAATAAAAGATCATTGACAACAACTTGTAATTTATTTTAATTGAACATAAGTGTTTAGTAAAATTGTAGACTTATGTTCTTAATAACAAAATAGAACTCGATTTGTTTGTTCTGCCATGAAGTTCTCTCACTTAGTAATTCAGCTGGATGTTTTCAATGTTAAGCTGGAAAAAAGTTTCTCTTAATCCCGATTGTGGCATAGTTTTCTCAGATATAATAAGAATTGAGCATGCCTTCTAGATTCTCCAAGCTCGAAGAATCCCTACATGGCTCATTATGGCTTAAAACTGTAATTGTAATAATTGGTATGTTATTCTTCTGCAATTGTCAGAGTGCTAAAACTGTCTCATTATTTCCCATAGATTTATTAATGCCAGAAAAAAATAGCTGATGTACAGCTTCCCTCTTGCTAATGATTTCATTGTTGGGTTTTGTTTCCATATTATAAGGGGAAGTATAATGAAAGGTGATTGATTTATTGTGCTGTCAGTCTAGTAAACTGCAGGGACTATTTTTTCCAAAACATAGACAGATGTTTGCCAGAATGTAGGAATTGTCAGTAAAAAAAACTATAGTTTTTATTGTTTATCAAAGAGGAAAAGCATAAATTTTACCTATTTGCCTATATTGTGTTCACAGAAATGAATGTTTCTGTTTTAGTGCCCACCCACATGTCAGCCCCGCTGAGGATGTCACCACTGGCACCCTCTGCCTTCATCATGGAGACAAAACCAAGGTCGTCACCACCATACAGCTCCTCCCCTTACCACTTGTCCCCCCTGGCACATTCCAGCCCCACCCCATCTGACCACCACTCCACCCCCTCACCCAGCCATGACAACCGCACACTCACCAGCCAGAGCAGCTCTCTGCACCCAACATCACTGTGGCTCAACACCTCTGGTGAATCGTACCACAAACAGGATCGCTGTGCCAGTGACCAGGATGGGCCACTCAACCTCTCCAAGCCCCGATCAGATCTTCCAAAACAGGACCGAAACCATGATCGCCATACTTACCCCACCCACTTTAACGGCTCAGAACGAGTCACAACCCCGCCACCGGCTCACAGCAATCACAAACCAGTCAGCGTCACAACAAACTCCACCACCATAAGCAACAATAACAACAGCTTGAGCTCCCCACCAGTACCCTTGACCCCACCCAAGGTGTCCATCCCTGAAACCTCGTCACCGATGTTTCCAAGCCTTCGTCCATCATTTCTTCCGCCACAGTTCAGCCCATACTTGGGTTTAACAGGCCACCTGCCAATGTCTGTCCTCAACAACAACTTTAGTGCAGCTCACTCGGCTTACCTGCTTAACGGCGGGAAAATGCCTGGCATGGATGCAGAGAAGGTAGAGTTGCTACATTTTATTTTTTAATAGGTTATGATTATTATTTTCTTTCAAAATTATTACAAAGGTTTAAGTGGATACTTGCGTATTATTGTATCTTAACAAAAAAATAATTAATGATTGTATTAAAAAATTTCACTTTTTAAATGCAAAAATTATTATTGTTAGTCAATTGTCATTTTATATAGAACTACAAATACAATTTTTAGAAATTTGTACCATTTTTTTTCAGGAAAGTATGATGCATGACGCCTTTGCTCGCCAGTTTGCAGCTGTTCATCATGCTGGCCCGCCCGTGTTTCCAGGGTTCGGTCTGTCTATGTACTCTGGTGCCCATCTCTCACCACACAACATGCCTAACAAGGACCGCAACTCTGGTGAGCAGATGAGAGCTGACAGCACCTCACCCAACAGTAAGTGGAATTGAGACATCCTGGGATAAACAACACCAATGACACTCTACCCGTCATGGTACCTGCTGCACAACAACTTTTAGACTGTGAAAAATGTTTATATTAACAATTCTACCCTCAATGCCTCCTTACCTTCCACTCACATTAATTTTGTTTATCAGGCATCGATTCAATATACTGTTTGATCGATCTTAATTTATAATCGTAATTTTGCAGCATTGTAGGCAGTCACTTGTTGTCCAGTAAATGTTTTTTCTGAAATTATTTCTGTTCCAAATTAAACCATGAAGACACCAGAAAGAGTATATCACTGAACTTATTGTTTAATTCGAAACCAAGAGAGTGTTTAGTTGATACAAAAAAAGAAACCAAAGAAGTACATTGTTTTAAGATTTATTCACATAGAATAGCATCTCTAAGATTTCGGTGGCAGAAAGTGTGACCGAATAAGTTTCAGCATTTGCAGATGATTAACAGCCTATTTCATGTAAGGATTCTGTGCCAGAGTGATTACAATGTGAAAATTACAATGCATTACACTAATGGAGAAACACATTAACTTCAAATTAAGTGCTTCAACATTGATTTCATTAAATAAAATATTTGTATGTAGTATTTTAAAGTTAATGCTTATCCTTTTTATTTTGGAGTGTTAATGCGAAATCTTCATCAGGCTGAAATGAGAAAATGAGTTCTTTTTATATATCGCTTATTACTTCCATGTCTTATGTTTTTGCACAAAAAAAAATCTAAGTCAGAAGATTTTCTTTTTAAGTGATATTATAAATCTTAACACCACATGCAAACTTACTGATTATATTCCATTTTGCTGTGATGATTGTGAGGAACCATGCAATAGAAATCAAAATTGTTACATATTTATGATTCATAGTAAGCACATTTTGCACAGACGTCCAGTCATGATGATTTAACATTTAATGTCATTTGATTTTTAAGGAGACATTGTAACATATTTAAAGCTAGATTATGTATCAAATTTTTTGCACAAATATCTGTCAAGGTGTTCCGATAATAATGTATTATATAACTTCTCTAATTGAGTGGAGATACATGTAAGGTAACGTGTTTCTTGCCAATGTTTCAGGCAAGATGTTTGGTGCAAAGATCATCCGGTCACAGAAGGAGAAGGCAGACATGTCCAAGCCCCATATCAAGCGACCCATGAATGCCTTCATGGTGTGGGCCCGGGAAGAACGCAGGAAGATACTAAAGGCCTGCCCCGACATGCACAACTCAAACATCAGCAAAATACTGGGTAAGAAAATGAATATGATGTACATTTAGCATTTGATTGACTCCAAAATCAAAATCAAATTTTCTTTTAAGGAGAATAAGAGATAACAATTTAAATAGAATTAATGAATACATTACAGTTAGATTAAAGTAATGTACGTTTATTGCATGATAGAACTTAGATTTTCCTTATTTTTGTTGTATCTATAGCATGTATTTTATGAAAAGTGAGCAGTTTACTTTGATAGATTAACTGTTTGTAAGTGTGATAGCGTATTCTATTGGCATATATTATATCCTGATGTTGGCCAAAACATTGTAAAGTATAACACAAATAGGACTTATAAACATGTTGTTTTATACGCTTCTGAATTATTTATACTGTATACTAAGATATCTTGATTGGTTGTGTTTGTTTGACAAAGTATGAATTTTTATTATCAGAACAGAAAAACAAAATTTTATTACACAGACTACAGTTTCTAGCGTTAAACAAAAATAATAATACAGAATACATGAATACAGTAAGTGGATTTAGCAGAAATGTTATAAAATAGTTATTAGAGAACTTTTCAGATAATTGAACAAAACTCATTTTAAATTGCACGTTTACAGTGTATATTACTACATATTTTCTATTAACAACAGCTTGCAGCATGATTGCTGATGTTGTCCTTGCGTGTTTCAGGGGCCAAGTGGAAGGCGATGACTAACGCTGACAAGCAGCCATACTACGAGGAGCAGTCACGGCTCAGCAAACTGCACATGGAGAAACACCCCGACTACAGATACAGGTCTGTAGGATGTTTGACCCATTTATGTCTAGGAAAAAGGCCTTGGCAAACAGCGTATACCCAGATTAGACGCCACATGATGCGGTGTCTCATCAGGGTCTGCACTGTTTGCTTAAAGGAATTTCTGTAAGAAATATTCTAAATATAGAAATAAATAAACTAGACATCCCTTATTTTGGAAATAAATTGATCCAATTTAGAAGGATGGGAGAGTCCATTAGGCATAAATGGGTTAAAGAAGAATATTCTGTATTCATTTAATTTGTGACTTCAGATTGTACCCATTGAAAAGGAAGCTAAGTATTTGACAAACTACAATTATATGGATGATTGGTAATCAGCTTACTCAAATATGTTTCAGTTTGTAAGAATATGGGCAATCTTGTGAAATTTCTTTGAACAAAGGGAATTTGTAATCTTTATTTGAATTATTACACTCAATATTAAGTATATGTTAGTATATTGATTGTAATGAACTGAAAACTATTTTCTCTTAAATTTATTGTCATACAAATAATTTGAATAAAGCCATTAAAGAAATTATATTTGAAGTCTTTTACAAGAAATCCTATTTGACCATTAAAAACCTATTTGCAGACCTCGCCCGAAGCGCACATGTATCGTGGATGGGAAGAAGCTGCGTATCTCTGAGTACAAGAATCTGATGCGGGCCAGACGGCAGGATATTCGCCGCGTCTGGTACGGCGACAGTGGGACCACATACGTAGAGGGATTGCTCAGTAAGTGGACCTTACATAATGAATGGTGGAACCTCCCAGATTCTGGAAAACAATATTATTTTTAAGTTTCAAAAGAAGCTGACTCATAAAAATCTTCTCAAATAGATATATCATGTCAACTTTATCTTATTAACTATACCATATTTACTATACAATATAAACTACCACATTCTGAATGGTATTACCATAATAATTAGTACATCTATGGAGTAAGTGTTGTATGTACAGATACGATGGGTTTTAATTGTGGTTCTCCAGATAACAACTATTGCTTGAACTTGTTACTGATGTCAGTTTTTTGTTCATTTTCATGACTGGTAGTAAAACAAACTTCTTTGACACATGAGAAAGCAAATGGAAAGATATTCAGTAACCAAGTTTCTTAATAGGCATTTATTAAGAATTAACATTCAGTTATATTATGTTAAGTTCGTATTTTGATAATATATTCTCGTCAATATGTTACATCAATGTAAGTCAAAGGAGCTCAGAAAACAAGGAATTTGCATCATATCATTATTTAACATTTCCCTCTTGCAGATTCTGAACAGAACGTTCCCGGCTCATCTCGACTGATGTCTCCATCAGAAATGGCCGCCAACCTCCACTCAGAGAATGGCCATGACATGGACAGTGATCTGAGTGACTCAGAGGATATCAGCATGCTGGATCAGGAAAGCGCTTGTCTCCATAGTGATGATGACAATGTTAGTGATAGCCTCGACCAGTCAGAAGACACGTCTATGGAGACTTTGTCTTTCAGAAGTAAACAGAATGACTCTGATATAGCCAATGGTAATTCACATAATGTGCATGTCACATCATAGAAACAGTGTGAGTCGAGTCCTATGGTGTCAGCTGTATGTTATGGATAGTGTACACTGACTGACAATTGACAGGTGGATGCTCTAATTGTGAGACTCATTTAATAATTTGACAGATTTCCCATGCATTTGAGCATAAATGGGTTTATACAGAAATATATGCTTGTTAGATGACATTCATGAAAGTGTTAAATATTGCACACTGCATGCATGCAGACAGTAATATGCTTCACTGTTATCATGTCTGTTAGTGAACCCGTCTCTGGGAAAACCTGGCTCACTGCATGCGCCTTCATTATTATCCAACACTAGTTTGTGCTAACATCTTAAATTAAAATTTAGTTCGAAGGAAGTCTCTTCTTACAATAATAATCTGGACTTTATAGAAAGTCGTCCCTGACAATATTGTAAGCACATTCATTAAGCCCAGTATTCATAGAGACCGGCTCAATCACAAATATCTTATTGTTATCAGCCAGCCATGTTGTATCAAATGTTGCTAGTTAGTTTAAGCTGAAAGTGGTGCTAGAAATATTGTTGTTAAAACTGACTGGACAAGGGAGAGAATCCATGACAGAAAAAAGCAAGAACAGTTGCTCTGACATTCTTGCTATGTATCGACACTGGTTTCTATTGTATCATCACCAGGAACCAGTTGCATGTTTGTATGTGTTGAACATGACAAGTAGCTTGTAGCTATTATAGATTTTTGTAACTGTACTCATTTATTGTTAATGACTGTTATATTTTAATGTGTTTTTTGTTGTATATAATTGTTACCGAAAAATTGTCTCAAATTCTTGTACAGCTTTTACTGACTTTTATGATGTAATATCACATATTTTATTGCTTTTGCATACCCAGATGTATTCACTTAAATTCAATGAAAGGTTACTTATATTACCATTTGAAATCCAGAACATGAAAAGAAATCCTTTTTATTGTAACGATGTACATGGGCTTAGCACATGTTTTTGTTATGTTTATATCAAATCAGGATTCTATAAATTAACGAGAAAACAAGGTGCCTTTTTTACCCACCTTCAAGCTTCCCAGTATATCTTGCATTAGCAGAAGGGTCCAAGCAAATGTAGTGCCAAATAAAATGTAGATTTGTTTTTACTTCGGTGTCATTATATATGTAAGCCCATATGTGGCTTGACTACTCCCAGATATATGGTCTATCTTTATGTAGTAACAGTTTCTTATACAAATATCTGCACAGTCAACCTTGTATTTCTGTAGTGCCATAAAATAGATGTGTTCAAACTGTGAAATCACTTGATTATGTTTTCATATATATATATTACTGTTTTTTAAAGTTAAATAACATAACATAAAAAAATGAGGTTGAAGTACTTGCAAAAGATGTTGTGCAGCTAAGTGCCATAATAATGGATTGTGAATGTTATGTGCTTCCCTTTTTTGTCCAAAAATTGCTTGCAATTCTCTCAAAATCAGCCAGTACAAACAACTATGATACAACAAAGTTTGAACAATGATTTGTTTATATAATCTTTCTTGGAATCAGGAAAATTGCTTCCCTAGTCATAATGAAGCATTTTTCTCTTGTGATAGTTTTCTTGTAAATCCTAATGAAGAAATCCAGTCGAAAATGTTCAAGTGCAGAAAAGTCGTCATTCCATGACCTCTAATTACTCATTGACATGGCGAGCTTTGCTAGGTGAAGGTTCCAGAACCAACTCAATACTCAGTACAGCCAAATGATACATTGTTTTTAAAGCCATTTCATAATTTCACCTTCCAATGACTCGCGGCATGCAAAATGGGTCTTCTACCATATACATTTAGCAAAGCCCCATACTAGTCGGGCCAGGATCTTACCTGTCCCCTATAGTTACGCAAGATTTAATGGTTACATTAGCGGACAAGATATCTCATGACCAGATGCACCATTACGCAGGCTAGTCTAGAGATAACCTCATACAGCCTACCTATTACCGCTTGACTGATTTAATTTTTAGCTCTACTGCCAAAGGTATAAGAGCTTATGGGATGGCATGGTTTCTGTCTGTCTGTGTGTGCGTTAGACTTTTCTTGTTTATCCGATAAAGTCCACATTTTTCATCCGATTCTTTTCAAACTTGTTCAGTGTCTTTATGTTAATGAGGACTCGAACCTTATTGATTTTCAGGTCACTGGGTCAAAGGTCAAGGTCACAGTGACTCGTAATAGTAAAATGGTTTCTGGATGATAACTCAAGAATGCTTAGGCCTAGGATCATGAAACTTTATAGGTACATTGATCATGACTGGCTGATGACCCCTATTGATTTTCAGATCACTAGGTCAAAGGTCAAGGTCACAGTGACTCTGTTTATAGCAGTGGAGCGATTCAGGCCCTCATGGGCCTCATGATTCCAGAAACATGTGAAAAGCATTGACAAAAATGATGTTTTTGACACAATTACGGTATAGAGGATTGTATATAATGCTAAAATGATGGTGCCATAAGAACAATAGGAGACATGTGTTAGATATTAGGCTTGTTGCCAAATGACCAAAAGCAGGACTATTAACAATCTTAATATTTTTCTCTAGTATGTATATTTGGTCTAATTAATGTATTAAATTACATTTTCCAAGGTTTCAAGATAAGTTAAGATTGAGAAGTTCTGGTCATGTCAATGTTATGCACAACTACCATGACACCCCAATTTTTTCTGGTATGCTCATTGACAGTGATCCAGAGTAACAGGACAACTTAGTAGCCAATCAGTGCTCTTGTTTTTGTCACATGATTTTTAATAGCCAATTAAATGTTAGTGTTAGTAGAATTGCATGCTTTTATGCTTGTAGTGAGCTAATTTGAACAAATGTGTATAGATTTATTGTGCATATTATAGAACATACATGTAAATGACAATATCTGCATTTACAGAGACGGCTATGTTGATAAATGGCACTGATCCATATTTTATTGTTTTATCACATGATCTGGTCATGTGACATCTGGATGGCTTATTTTATTTGTTCTATTTTTAGTTTTTATTTTCATTGGTTAGAATCTTATTAATACCTTTATTAGCTGCTGCTGAGGTTATACTAATTGTTACTTATCATTTATAGAAATATGTCTATTAAAAGTATAAAATTGGACATGCTTTTGTTGTAATTGCCTACATATTTTGTGGCCTTGAATGCCATAGTTTAGTTTAAACCTATCTATTTTAGCTTGGTTGCATTGAAAGCCACAGGCTTATTGAAATGCTCTGGAGTCTGTTTCCTGAGCCTATAACCAGTACTTGGTGTCTTTGGGGAAGATCTAGAGAACGCTCCCCGAGTGGGGATGGAAACCCGGGACCTACCGATCGCTAGGCGGACACCATATCCATTGCGCCACGGCGGACTACCATAAATACCATAAAACACAAAAATGTGCCTGTATTTTTTTATGCAGCATTGATAGCATATGATATTATTACCAGAACAACCATAATTTACAAGACATACACTTATTAACAAGATTTGTTTGTGAAACACTATGTGCCCCCATATATTTGACCTTGACCTTTCACCACTAACAATGTGCATCTCCATGAGATACACATGCATGCCAAAATATCAAGTTGCTATCTTCAATATTGCAAAAGTTATGGCCAATGTTAAAGTTGGACGCAAACAAACCAACAGACAGGGCAAAAACAATATGTCCCCCAGTATAGACTGGCGGACATAAAAAAATCATTGCGTTTTTTTACTGGAAAAGTATTTATTCTAGAAGTAGTCGTCAAACAAATTGGGATCAAATCACAAAGTTGGATCAAATGACAAAAAGTTATTGAAAGATAAAACACACAAGCAAATAAGTTGAACTGTTATCACCGGTCAAAAATACATTTTGTGACAGACGAACGGAAGGACAGACAACATTAATTATATATCCCTATGCCTTTTGCTGGGGATAAAAAGAATACTTTGCAACGAAATATTATAGTGAAACATTGCACTCCAATTATTTCACCAAAGTAGGCATTATTTATCGGAAAGATTTTGTCTTCAACCATATCGACACAGAACCTGCATATCATAAAGTATGTTTATCATCTAAGTTTTCTACATCTTTTGACACTTATCAAATAGTGTATTTATTAGAACCACTATGAGGTGTAGATGCAACATGTTACTCCCCTCTCTCTCTCCAATCTACCATTATGCAGTAAACCAACAACTTTGTGATCATAACAAAATTTATTTTCAGACATATTAACTTGTTTGCAAGTTCAAAAACAATAATAAAATACATCTTATTCAAATACAAATATGCCGAAATTCTAGTTTGTCTCAGCATAAATCAAGCTTAAACAAACTTGTGTTCACCATTCAGCTATTAATACACACTTATTAGATCCATATGTCATTTTTTACAGATTGCAATGTGTTTGTTTTTTTGGTTAGATATAAATGTTGTAATTTTATTCAAAACAAATTCAGCAACACAATGTTTTTATATTTATTTGGGGATTGGGGCTTAACTGCAAGCACAATCTTGTACATTAAACTATACCTGGATAAGAATTGAATTATGTGCCATTCCCTTGCTTGAATACAAATATTTCAGTTACTAATAGCAGTAAAAGAAGTTTATTCACTTTTCTAACAATATTACATTATTAACTATGATGATTTTACACAAAATAGGAAAATGAGTGCTATCTACTGGTTGGAGTCTTCAATATTAATTAGTATACCAAAGTTGAAATCATTCCCAGCCGTAACAGCACTATGAAATTGTATAGCACTTTAAAGCAAGCGATCCATTCTGTATGGTATTAAGAAATTATTTAAAAAGCGCACTAATAGACCCAATATCCTCTCAAACTTTAAGCATTAAATAACCATATGTTGACCATAAGGACACGAGATACAATCTCATCACTATATAATATATAATATAAAGAACTCATAACTGTGAAGCCAATAACAGACCCCCTACTGGATCTTTGCTGTAAAATATTCCTTTTACTGGCTAATCTTAAGTTCCTTGTTTCAAGCTTTTTGTGTAACTACAATCTCAATGCATTATGATTAAGAAGAATACTGATTAATATACACTTACTAACAATGAATTGTAACATCTCACATGTTTTTACTGTTAGCATTTCCTTTACACGTAACTTGACCCTCAGTTATTTGATTTGATTTTGTGTGTGAGGAAAACTGGTATCTTTAAACAACAAAACATTTTCTAATAATGCAACAACAATTTTAGTTCCTCCTCAACAAAGTTGTATGAGCACTGTAATACAGCCCTACGCGTGCTCTCATTGCCTGCTCCTCAATGGATCCTGGTCAGCCTGCGCGCTCTCATTGCCCATTCTTTAATGGATCCTGGTGAGCTCCTCTATCATCTTGACAAGGTCATCTACATTGGCATCCCTCTTCATACCACTACCATCGTCAATCTGAAACAGCCAACAAAGTGTCGGAATAACATGACATGGGATGACAGAATACCTGCAGCATGCGAAATTAGTCTTAAGCAATTGAGCAGGCTGGTCAGCATCTGTTCGCTATAGAACCTTGCAAGGTTTTGTGGTCCCATTTGTGCATAGTGTAGTTCTGATCAGCCTGCGTGGATACAGAGGCTTGGCCTGAGCTATGCTGGCATATGGTATAAGATCCAACAGGGTAGTTCTGATCAGCCTGTGTGGATACACAGGCTTTTGCCTGAGCTTCTCTGGAATAGGGCAGAAGACCCATCAGGGTAGTTCTGATCAGCCTGCATGGATACATAGGCTAGGCCAGAGCTAGGCTGGCATATGGTATAAGACCCATCAGGGTAGTTCTGATCAGCCTGTGTGGATACACAGGCTAGGCCAGAGCCATGCTGGCATATGGTATAAGACCCATCAGAGTAGTTCTGATCAGCCTGTGTGGATACACAGGCTTGTGCCTGAGCTTCTCTGGAATACGGCAGAAGACCCATCAGGGTAGTTCTGATCAGCTGACATGGATACAGCGAACACAGGCTAGGCATGAGCTACGCTGACATAAGGTATAAGACCCATCAGGGAAGTTCTGATCAACATTTAAGAAATTCCAAGCTGCTTTATTAGAAGAATCACTCATGCACTCCAATATTTGTACAAAATAATCTTACTTATGCGATGACATTTCTCATTGTGGAGAAGTGTACATACTAAAGAGTAGACATGATTATACACATGTTAATACTGAAACACATCACACCAGATTATATTTCAAGTGGCAAAGTCTTGATAAAGCATTTAATTACTTAAACCACATGTATGATATGCAATAAATTCATTGTAGAAATTTGATTGATAACTCAACAAAGTTAACGCCAAAAGGTCACCTTGTCAAAGCCTTTAAAAACATTTTGCATAACATAGCAGCATGCACAGTTACAACAATGAATTATCAACATTGTTAACAGCATATGAAACCATCAAACACAGACACCATCTTTCTACAGATTTGAGTGTCTTAAACAAAATGTTTTACCATTCCTTTCATTACAGGCTGCAAAAAAACAATAATATGACAATAAATTAAATATTAAAACATTTGCGGTGTTTCATAGAAAGAATTACAAGAACTTCAAATTAAGCTATAACAAATACCAAAAATAAATAGTTTAACTCCTCAGTTTCAAAAGACAAACACACTGTTTACAATGAAAATGGTATTAAGTCCCGAATTTACATCATCAGTTATCTACAGGCTGCAAGTGTTGCTTTTGACATAGATAAATTGTTCTCAAGGAAGAATCAACAAGGCTATTGTCAAGCAATATGGTCCCCTACAGGCTCCACCATTTTCAGAAATTCCACCATTTTCAGAATTAAAAAAAAAAAATTTTGGTCGCCATAGCAACCACAATTTTTGACATAGGAACAAAATGAATGACGTGCATAATGTCAATATTGCCATCTATCCATGTTGCAAGTTTCATGAAGACAGACAGACTGACAGACAGACTGACTGACAGACAGACAGAGCGCAAACCGTAAGTCCCCTTCGGTGAAACCGGTAGGGAGCAATTAAGCTATATGTGTTATATTCAATGATATTTTGCACTATATTGTACCATTAAAAAATACAGTCTAAAGAATGTTCTTATTTTGGAAGCTAAACACTTGGGACAAGTCGGTGAATCCAGCCCTGGAGCTAATGCAACATACGTGACAATAATGCCATGCACTTCTATCTAGTTTTGATAACATATCTATATAGTTTTATGTTGATATGCAGAGAACTGAGAGACGTCAGAAGGGACATGAGTACAAGTCGGTTAGGACATGAGTACACGTCGATTGGGACATGAGTACACATCAGTTGGGATATGACTACACGTAGGTTGGGACATGAGTACACATCAGTTGGGACATGAGTACATGTCGGTTGGGACATGAGTTCACATCGGTTCGGACATGAGAACACGTCGGTTGGGACAGGAGTACACGTCGGTTGGGACATGAGTACACATCAGTTGGGACATGAGTACACATCTGTTGTGACATGAGTACATGTGGGTTGGGACATGAGTACACATCAGTTGGGACATGAGTACATGTCGGTTGGGACATGAGTACACGTCGGTTGGGACATGAGTACACGTCAGTTGGGACATGAGAACATGTCGTTTGGGACACGAGTACACGTCGGTTGGGACATGAGAACACGTCATGTACAGTGACGGGTAAGTATCCAAAATATGCCTATGTTCAAAGACACATAACTCTGCAAAGAATATTGCCACATTCACAAAAGTACTGTTTTTCACTTCTACATTGTACAAATGCTGATAGGCAGACAACTGGAAGACAAGTTCACAATACAAAGTACTCATGTAAAGCATTACAGACCAACTGAACGACCAAACATGGTGACAACTACTTGAAAAATCGCAGCACGGTTGCGGTATGTGCATCCTTGACTGGTTGGTACAATTTTCATTCAATTATCAGTACATTTTCTTTTGTATGTAATATGAAGGCATTAGGTTGAAGCTATTGTTTATCGGGCAATTTTCTAATTTATTATCAAAAGCGAGAAGTTAATTTCTGATAGCATGAAACATGAGCATGTAATACTTTTAATCAGTATCTGTAGCAATTATTGGCCCAGTCATAACACCATAGTAAGAGCCACTGACAAAACCAATAGATCTTTTTTGCTGATAAGGTGTCAACGACATTACTTAACTAGCGAGTTTTTTTTATGAGAAGGCAATAAAAGCATTAGTGGTCGTCTATTTCGGCAAACAGACATCGAATCGCAACATTTATTCACAAACTTTCAGCATTTATGCAAGAGGACATTTTGTCATGTAAATACTTTTGTTAAAAAAATGCCATTTTCAATTTTAAAAGCTGTTAGCGCCCGTTTCTTTGAATGAGAACGATACTGTATACTTTTGCTTCTTAGTTGGGCTATTAATAGGTTTTGGGATATGACATCAATGACATGTGATGACTGTTATTTACAAGATCATTCAATGAACATAATACGACTAGACTCTCCATTATACTGAATGAACAAAATGCATGAGTTAACAAAAATATTATCTTTGTTTAATAATAGGTATGCATTTAATTCAATGTATAAGATACTAATTTGTACTATTCCCTTGAAAAAATTTATGTCATACTAATTTATCGGCAATAAGCCTGTGTTAAAATACACTGTGTGCAAAAGACTGGATGGGGTAACAACCTAGCAATATTACCAACTGACCAAACATCTAAAAAGTGGGCACTGAGAACACGGTCACCTGTCTACAACGGACATTTTGGCTCTTTCCCTAGACTGACTTCTGATCTCAGGTTGTACTGTAAATTATTTGGTCATGTGTAAAATGTTAACATTTTTACTCAATACTTTGCCCTGTGGCTTATTTATAGTCCAGATGATGTACCTACCTGTAGTCCCTGTGCAACCTCCTGCATCTTGTCTCGTGACAGGTCCAAGAAACTCTCTATCAAGTCCCCGTCTATGAAACCTAGGCACACTTCAGATTTACGGTCTGTACTGAACGTTCGCCAGCTGGTAAAATAGTTAAAGAACAAACCACCACAGGATGTAACTTGATTTGATATCATCTTAAGTCTTCAAGAAAGTTTGGACTAAACTGACACACTGGTTTGTCAAAACATACATTAACTAGAGCTTTGGCACAGACGTGACGTATACCCCCACATGCTGCATTGACACAGAATATTTTGCAGCAGTCTTCACAAATCAAGAGGAGCTAATTTATGGCGATTTTTAAGAGTTATTATGCCATTATCACATTGTCATTTATGGCCATTTTGACCTTTTAACTATTGAATTCTTTCACATGACACGCCGTCCAATGACTGTGAACAAAATTACTGTACAGAGTCATTTTAAAATCTCACAATGAATTACGAAGTTATGGCCCAGAGAGGCTCATTTATGGCCATTTTTTACTTTTGAACTTCAAGTGTGACCTTGACCTTGGAGATATCCACGTAATTCTTTCGCATGAGACACCGTCCAATGATTGTGAACAAATGTGCCAAATAATTTTAAAGTCTCACAATAAATGACAAAGTTATGGCCCTAACGAGCTCATTTAAGGACGAATCCAAGTGTGACCTTGACCTTGGAGATATAGATGTACTTCTTTCGCATGACACACTGTCCCATGATGGTGAATGATTGTGAACAAATGTACAGAGTAATTTTAAAATCTCACAATGAAAGACATAGTTATGGCACGGATAAGATCATTTATGGCCATTTTTGACCTTTGAACTCAAAGTGTGACCTTTACCTTGGAGATAACGACGTAATTCTTTTGTAGACACACTGGCCAATAATTGTGAACAAATGTACCGAGTAATTTGAAAATCTCACAATGAATGACATAGTTATGGCCCGGACAAGATCATTTATGACCTTTGAACTGAAAATGTGACCTTGACGTTGCATATATCGACGTAGTTCTTTCGCCCGACACACCGTCAAATGATGGTGAACAAATGTGTCAAATGACTTTAAAATCTCACAATGAAAGACAAAGTTATGGCTTGGACAAGATCATTTATGGCCATTTTTGACCTTTGAACTCAAAGCGTGACCTTGACTGCAGATATCGATGGAATCCTTTCGCATGACACACGTCTAATGATGGCGAACAAATGTGCCACATGATTTGAAAATCTCACAATGAAAGACATAGCTATGGCCAGGACAAGCTCATTTGTTGCCATTTTTCTTTGAACTCAAAGTGTGACCTTGACCTTGGAGATATCGATGTAATTCTTGCGCATGACACACCTTCCAATGATGGTAAACAAATGTGCCAAATGATTTTAAAATCTCACCATGAACGACATAGTTATGGCTCGGGGAAGCTCATTTATGGCCATTTTTGACATTTGAACTCAAAGTGTGACCTTGACCTTGGACATATTGACATAATTCTTTCGCATGACACACCGTCCATTGATGGTGAACAAATGTGCCAAATGATTTTAAAGTCTCACAACAAATGACACAGTTATGGCCTGGACAAGCTCATTTATGGGCAACTCCAAGTGTGACCTTGACCTTGGAGATATCTACGTACTTCTTTGCATGACACACCATCCCATGATGGTGAGCAAATGTACCAAGTCATTTTAAAATCTAACGATAAATGACATAGTTATGGTCTGGACAAACTTTCTGTTTTTGACCCGGCATGACCCATATTCAAACTTGACCTAGATATTGTCTTGATACAACTTCTGACCAAGTTTGGTAAAGATCAGATGAATACTACTTCAATTAGAGAGCGGACACCATGCTAAACCCTTGAAATGCACTAAGTGACCCTGTGACCTAGTTTTTGACCTGGCATGACCCAGATTTAAAATTGACTTAGACATCAATTAGATACAACTTCTGATCAAGTTTGGTGAAGATCCGAAGAAATTTTCGGCACAGACCGACAGACAGACTGACCGACAAAGTGACTCCTATATAGTCCCCATTTTATAACATTTTAAAGAGTAATGGTGGTATAAAAATACATAACATTTTTAAGAGTATTTGTCAGGCTTTAACTAACTTGTTTTGCCTTAAATTATACAAAACCCAGCATATATATGTTTTCTCTCAAACAATTCAACAACAATCCACAAGAGTACAGTGTAGATTCTTAAAAAATATAGTTGATACAGTATGTGATTTTGAAAGGATTTACATGTGGAATGGGTCAGCTTGGTTATCGAGACCATGGTTGTTTTTCCTACTGTAGCCCACCCTGGAGTCAGTCTATTGGTATGTTAAGGATACAAAGCGTGGTCAATCTTGCCAACACTCTTGATCACCTTGGCCAGCTTGTTCTGCACCTCGAGCAGGAAATTGAAGAGGTCTGCTGGCAGCTGAGTCACCAGGCCTGCAGAGCAGAGACACTGCATATTATACAGCCAGCATATAAGACCAGCAGGATTAGTATGTACATGTACCTTAAGATAATATGACCCAAATCCAGTTTAAGTTTCAGTATTGAATACAAAAGACCAGTACATACTTACACTGACATCTATTTTCAATATTCAATGGAACCAGACATGCTTCAAAAGGACAAATATGCTCCCACATTCTACTTTTATTTTTAAATTTGAACTTGAACCTCTAATTTGAGTTAGAGAGATGGATGTGTTACATAGCATATTATGATGGTTAACATTTGTGCCAAGTTATTTCAAAACAAATACATGTATATGGCCAAGTTAATACTGAAACCCAAATTTTCAAATTGACCTTTAACCTCCAAGTGTGACCTTGAGGTTGCATGAACACATATTGAAATCTATCAATGTATGGCAAAGTAATGGCTGTGACAGGAATTTTCAAGCTGTTTTATAGCCTTATTTGACCATTGACCTTTAAATGTGATCTTGACCTTTGTGGTAAGGAAACAGGTTTTAAGCGCCCAAAGTCATCCATAATGGTTAACATATGCTTCAATTTGTTCTAAACTCCATCAATATCTGTCAGTTGTTTTCAGATAGACATTCTGACAGCCGGACTGCACAAAGACGGACAGTGCAACTGTTATATGCTGCACATAAGGTTGTCTAGGAAATTTAAATGACAGGATTAATGAACATGTGATTATAATTTTATGATGGCATATACATGTTCCCAATATTCTACATTATGCAATGTTTTTATTTGTAAATTAACTTTGTTAATGTTGATGATATGAAATGTTTTTAATTGTAAGAAGAAACATTTTATGCCTCTGCTGTTCTTGTGGGATGTACTGCACTTATGTGAAAGTTCATTCACAATTGAATGCTTAGAATCAAGCTAAAACCCCATAACCATTCTTAACAATGGTCCCTTATGGTTAAGAGTCCCAGGTGGGGGTGGTACACTCTAATTAACCACAGCCCTACCCCACTGTATATCGGTACCCAGTATGAGTTACCGGCACTTATCAACGGCTCCATTGACAATCCCTATCAGGACAGAACCATTTTGGGAGGGATAGTACTCTCAAATAAACCACAGCCCTACCCCACTGTATACCCAGTAGGAGTTACTGGCACTTACCAATGGCTCCATTGACAGTCCCTATCAGGACAGAGCCTTGGGTGGGAGTGGTACTCTCAAAGGCATGTTGCATCACTAGAGAACCTGTACACATAGTAAAGGTTGCAATGACAATATTATTTCTAAAAAGGTTGCAAATATATTAATGCATGAAAGTTGCATCTGGAGTTTGAAAATGCAAATTTTGCCAATTTACAAACTTTTCGAAATAGATAAGGAACATTGGCAATAATCCTGGGGAAACTGAAATCCAGCCTGTGGTATCCCCTACCGGTTTCACTGGTTGACGTCCATTTAACTGCCATATCCAACAGTGGCCATGCTTTTTTTTTAACAATCCACAATATAAACAAAATTGTTGTTACACCAAAAAAAAAATGTGTGAACTTATTTTGAAATCAGGCCAGTGGTTTGTATCAATTAGATTTTTCAAGTTTAAAATATAAAAAGGAAATCCACCAACAATTCAACAAAAGTCATGTCTACAAATGATAAATGTTCTTGTAATCAGGTGATGAGATAGTGACATCATACCGTGTCTAAACACGTTGACAAACTCCCCAAGATGGAAGAGTCCTGTCTCCTGGAGGTTCTGTCTCTCCTCATCTGTTGTGGCAGCGCTGAATACAGGGCAATACAGAGCTCTATCACATTAGTTCTGAGGTGTGGCCACCCATACAACTGTATATGTGGCATGCAAAAGGAAAACTGGGTTTAATGTGTATTCGTTCAGTGTCATACAGGGTCAATCTGTTCAGTCAACATATATAGGATGACCCTTGCCATGCATAAGATTTATTTTAAAACAAGATGTGTTTTCAAAACACTATTGCTCCCCCATATAAGTGACCTTTGACCTTGAGGGATGACCTTGACCTTTCAGCACTAAAAAGTGCAGCCCTATGAGATGCACATGCATGCCAAATATCAAGTTGCTATCTTCAATATTGCAAAATTTGAACCCACATATACAAGATTTATTTGAAGACTAACCAAATAAGGAAGATATGTTTGAGGAATATCCTCGAGCAAAGGTGTATTTGATGACTATCAATACACACAATGCTTATTTAAAGTCAACCCTGCATACAAGTAACTTTTATTGAAGACTACAAGTATAATTGTACGCTTTAATATTTCTGTACATACACACCTGTCTTCATGGCAAGTGAACAGGTTGAAGCTATTCTCTACATACACACCTGTCTTTATGGCAAGTGAACAGGTTGAAGCTATTCTCGACATACACACCTGTCTATATGGCAAGTGAACAGGTTGAAGCTATTCTCTACATACACACATGTCTTTATGGCAAGTGAACATGTTGAAGCTATTCTCTACATACACACCTGTCTTTATGGCAAGTGAAAAGGCTGAAGCTATTCTCTTCATACACACCTGTCTATATGGCAAGTGAACAGGTTGAAGATTTTCTCTACATACACACCTGTCTTTATGGCAAGTGAACAGGTTGAAGCTATTCTCTACATGCACACCTGTCTATATGGCAAGTGAACAGGTTGAAGCTATTCTCTACATACACACCTGTCTTTATGGCAAGTGAACAGGTTGAAGCTATTCTTGACATACACACCTGTCTATATGGCAAGTGAACAGGTTGAAGCTATTCTCTACATACACACATGTCTTTATGGCAAGTGAACAGGTTGAAGCTATTCTCTACATACACACCTGTCTTTATGGCAAGTGAAAAGGTTGAAGCTATTCTCTACATACACACCTGTCTATATGGCAAGTGAACAGGTTGAAGATTTTCTCTACATACACACCTGTCTTTATGGCAAGTGAACAGGTTGAAGCTATTCTCTACATACACACCTGTCTTTATGGCAAGTGAACAGGTTGAAGATTTTCTCTACATACACACATGTCCTTATGGCAAGTGAAAAGGTTGAAGCTATTCTCTACATACACACATGTCTATATGGCAAGTGAACAGGTTGAAGCTATTCTCTACATACACACCTGTCTTTATGGCAGGTGAACAGGTTGAAGATTTTCTCTACATACACACCTGTCTATATGGCAAGTGAACAGGTTGAAGATTTTCTCTACATACATACCTGTCTTTATGGCAAGTGAACAGGTTGAAGCTATTCTCTACATGCACACCTGTCTTTATGGCAAGTGAACAGGTTGAAGATTTTCTCTACATACACACATGTCCTTCTGGCAAGTGAACAGGTTTAAGCTATTCTCTACATACACACCTGTCTTTATGGCAAGTGAAAAGGTTGAAGCTATTCTCTACATACACACATGTCCTTATGGCAAGTGAACAGGTTGAAGATTTTCTCTACATACACACCTGTCTTTATGGCAAGTGAACAGGTTGAAGCTATTCTCTACATGCACACCTGTCTATATGGCAAGTGAACAGGTTGAAGATTTTCTCTACATACACATCTGTCTTTATGTCAAGAGGACAGGTTGGAGCTGTTCTCTTCATACACAACTGTCTTTGTGGCAAGTGAACAGGTTGAAGCTATTCTCTACATACACACCTGTCTTTTATGTCAAGTGAACAGGTTTGAGCTGTTCTCTACATACACAACTGTCCTTATGGCAAGTGAACAGGTTGGCAAGTGACAGGTTGAAGCTGTTCTCTACATACACACCTGTCTTTATGGCAAGTGAACAGGTTGAAGCTATTCTCTACATACACACCTGTCTGAATGGCAAGTGAACAGGTTGAAGCAATCCTCGACATACACACCTGTCTTTGTGGCAGGTGAACAAGTTGAAGCTGTTCTCTACATACACACCTGTCTTTATGGCAAGTGAAAAGGTTGAAGCTATTCTCTACATACACACCTGTCTTTACGGCAGGTGAACAGGTTGAAGCTATCCTCGACATACACACCTGTCTTTGTGGCAAGTGAACAGGTTGAAGCTGTTCTCTACATACACACCTGTCTTTGTGGCAAGTGAACAGGTTGAAGCTATTCTCTACATACACACCTGTCTTTATGACTGGTGAACAGGTTGAAGCTATCCTCGACATACACACCTGTCTTTGTGGCAAGTGAACAGTTTGAAGCTATCCTCGACATACACACCTGTCTTTATGGCAAGTGAACAGGTTTAAGCTATTCTCTACATACACACCTGTCTTTATGGCAAGTGAACAGGTTGAAGCTATTCTCGACATACACACCTGTCTTTATGGCAAGTGAACAGGTTGAAGCTATTCTCTGCCCCCAGGAAGATGTCATCATCCAGGATCTCCACAGCTGACATCCAGTTGGGATTGCAGTCACGTGCGATCTGACAGCACATATAGACATGAGTCAGTGTGTGTGTGTGTTGGGGGGGGGGGGGGACAAAAACTACTGGGCCTAATGCAGATACAGTATTACACACAAATAAGGGTACCCTTTACCACTTATATACGTATTTTGACGTGTTTGTAGTCCCTTAGAAAGTTACATTGAATTAAAGACCTTTCTTACTAGATTCAAATTTAAAAGGCTTCATTTCCAACCCTTAGTCACGGATGCAACCTGAACAGACGGTGAGTTACTCGCAGACTGTTCTGGTTTAATGCTGTTTGCACATAGCCATTTTCACTTTGCTTCTGAGTGGGAAAGGGTTAAAAACCTCTTAATTAAATATAAAAATACAGAATTTTGACTACTGTATATAAAGACCTCATAAAAATTAATTGCCTACCGATATTAAAAAAAATGAATGCTGCCAACAGTATTTCTGTCTCTACTTGAGAAATAATTGTTTTATCATAGTTTGTTGTAGAATAACCCACAGAATGGTGAATAAATGCATAGTAATTAAATCAAAAGATACATCATATATATAAGAGATGCATTCATGTCTAGTAGGGATGGTAACAATTATCCGGATATCCGAATACTGGTCAAGTATCCGAATTGTGAATGAGGATCCAAATACTTGATTAAACTATATTACCCCTGTTGTTATGCACACTATGTTCCTTATAGAATATTTAGACGTTAATCTGTATACCAGACATCATTGACAGGCTGACATAAATCTGTTAATTGGTTGTTGCTCACAAGTGCCCCTGCCAGTTCGAGATCACCTTGGTGATAATGGCCGAGATGCATAATAACCAACTTGCCCTTTCGTGTTTTGTTTTATGGTCCTTACTTCACAATAAGTGACGCCATTTGGCTACTTGGCTTCAATCGACAGGTGCAACAGAATGGAAAAATTTTCTCTACCCAATAAAATAAACGTTTTTCACTTGGTCAATCAATATTTATCTGTTATACTTTTTTTTTTAAATAAAGTTGTGTTTGTTATAACTATTTTATTAACAATCTATTGGTGGAGTCGCAATGAATTGCGATTTCCCAAACTGGCATATGTCGCCAAAAGTAGTCTGGCAGTTCCGGAAACATCAGTTCCATCTGAGCCTGTGCTCCCGACGGCTTGCTACTAATAAAGCTAAGGAAAAGACTAAATAGCGACTTAGAAGAAAATATTCATTTTGCGACTTTGATATTTTTCTTATAAATAAAATTATTTAAATAAAGAAATCATATAAATGCGTTATATTGTTTGTTATTCTGTAAACAGTGCAAATAAACGTATTCACAGTGTTGAGATGCTGGTAAAAGCCTTTTGTAGTTTACTTACAAAATAATAAGGATATCCGGATATATTCGGATAGTGGATATGGTTATCCAGATACCGATTTCAAATACGATTCCCATCCCTAATTTCTAGTAAATGTTTGAACACATGCGATTCTCCCAATCTATATTTCCATCTTTGTCAACAGAATAAATGCAACTTTTCAAGTCAGACTTTATGACTTTATATAGAGAATGCTGAAAGAAACTACAGAGAACAAGAGATGTGTTGGTCATAAACACAATGCCCCCTAATGCGCCGCTTTGAAATAAAATTTCAATATATCATTTGGCAGGTTTATAAATTATCTCCCTTCAATAGCTTATTGCTTCCCTTAGATTGTATTTTTTTTACTTTTGACCTTGAAGGATAACCTTGACCCTAAAATTTGTTTTTTATTATATCCTTTAAAATTTTTTTACTTCCCTTGTAAAATTGATCTGTACCTGCAAAATGATGTAAAATAGAAATTATCTCCCTTTAAAGCTTGTTACTTCCCTTCGATTTTGTTTTTTTGACCTTTGACCTTGAGGGATGACCTTGACCTTTCACCACTCAAAATGTGCAGCTTCATGAGATACACATGCATGCCAAATATCAAGTTGCTATCTTCAATATTGCAAAAGTTATGGCCAATGTTAAAGTTTCCAGATGGACAGACAGACAGGCGGACTGCGTGGGTATAAAAACAAGTAAAATTCAAAATATTAGACATATTTATGAACAGGAATAGAGTTCATAATAATGGACAAGTATATTCTCATACCAATAAAATTCATAAATATTGGACAGGAATGTAAAATACTGGCCACGAGTAAAATTCATAATAATGGACAGACGCAAAATTCATTACAATTAACAAGTGTAAAATGCATAATACTGGATATATGTGTTAATTTAAAATACTGTACCCCTGTGATCATGCTCTTACCTCTTCAAATGTTCCCTCCATGGGTTTGTAGAGGAGCAGTGTTATTGAGCGCATGAGATCGCCCACCAAGATGAAGTCCCCTTTGGTCTTCAAGAACAAGGCAATGATGTTGTTGAAATGGGAACACTCCATGTTCAGTTCCTTTGCAAATGTCCGCCATTCAAACAAGCGAACCTAAGACGGGAAATTTTGAACATGATTAGAAGAAATATGGGGACAGAAAAGAAGGCTTAAATATATTTTCAATATTAATGACCAGTAATTTGATGATTTCTTTTATATTCTTTCTGAAGGTGCTACTGCAATAGCTAACTAATGACAGATAATAGCCAATTAAAGAAAGCCAACTTTCCAATGGTTTTGAATGAGTAAAACACTATAAGTCTCAATGTGACAAGTTACTTGCCAATCTACAACCTTCAACATTGATAGTTAGTGAAGTCTCAATGTGACAAGTTACTTGCCAATCTACAACCTTCAACATTGATAGTTAGTTGAAAAGCTTACCACAGTTTATGGGTCAATGACTGTGATAAACATTTAAAACACTATCAGAAAAAACTCAGCACTTTGATTTTTTGAACTTACAGTACTGTTGACACTGGCCAGAAGCTTGCCGTTAAACTCGCACAAGGAATAAGCAGCACCTGGGATCTCTTCCTCTGCCACTTGAATCACCTTCCCTAAAAATAACCGCCCACAAAAAATAGACTATTTATCAACGAAGCTAGAGGGATGGAGTATTTTAAGTATTGACCTTAAAGTACATCCTTGACCTTTGAGCTAGGGACATCAAACTTGCATGCAAAAGGTTGTTATAAAATATTTGATGCAAGGTATTTACACATAGTCATGTGAATGATGATGTTTTATTATGCACAACCTTTATGATGCAATTATTTTTACTATTTTAGAATCGACCATTACATGTGACATTGACCTTCAAGCTAATAGATTGTCTAGATGTTTTATCAATTCATTATATAAGTACCTGATAAATGGTGTAGAAACAGTCCAAAGGGTTATTGTACATCTTTTATATTTCATGCACATATTGAAGTGATGCAGTATTTTGTTGCATTAAATGCACATAATTCAATACAAAACTGAAATTGGTTGGACAGCATTTTTTATATGTAATGATTTTACAGCCATAACATGTATGTACTTTGTCATCAAGATTTTTTTTATTAGTCATTTGGCTTGTTATACTTGGCCATCAGTATACACCTGTTTGTCACAGGACTTAAAACAGACAATGCTAAGATGTTGGTGTAAAATGAAAACAATCACAGTCCTTAAAGTGCAGCTGTCAAAATAAAAGCTACAATTGGTAACCTGGGAGATGAGATTTTTAATTCAATATAATGTCTACAAAATATAATAAGCTATTCAATTAAATGGATGACACCATATTTTAGTCGATTAAGTGATGCTTTTATATTTGGATTGGATACAGATGGTTCCTTGTTTTCAATCTTTACTCAAATTAGCCAAATATTCAATATTCAAATATTAAATAAAAGGGAATCTACTGTATTTACTTTCGAGCTAGCATCAGTCTTCTGTGTATCAGGCCATCTCAGCATTTTTAACATTTGTGGGAAGTTATTTTAAAATGTTCTGATCTGATGTATGATAAATTGCAAGTCTGGACAAGCTTTGCAAGCATATGTCGACCTCCTTTTGTGACCTTCACCTTTAAGCCAGACCATTTGGTCTTTATGCAACACACCATCTCTACATGATAAACATTTGTTGAAAGTTATTCTAAAATTGCTTGATGAATGATAAAAATTGAACACAAGGTTAAGAGTATTTTGCCTAAATTTGCTAGAGTCAAGGCTGTTAAACATGAGGCAACGTTTTCATGCACTGAACATTTATGTAAAAACAATACCCACAAATTGAAAACTAAGATCCAGGAAGGCGGGGACGTATGCATGCAGTCACGCATAACCAACATTGTGACAACTATATCAAACTAAAAGCAAGTTGTGTGAAATAAAAAGGCTAAGGCTGTCATTTTGTTTTAACAAACATTACTTACTGTAAATGTAGGTCTTGTAGGTGATAACCTACACCAAACACAGTTAAGATAAAAAATATTGATGGTAATTCACGACATAATTCACTATGACTTACCATCGTTACAATGAAATACTACGATTCTGCCCCGTTTTGGTTCTGCCTCCTCTGGGTGTACAAACGCTGTGCCCACAATGTAGTATGTGTTGGGGTCATCTCCGAGCTTTGTGGACAGGAGGCTGGTGGCAAACTCATTAGGTAACAGGGTGTGGGCATGTAGCACTGTCATAGACACAACATGATTGCTGTTATTATGTGTTCTGTAACATAATTAGTTTTAGTTTTCCTCTAGTTAAAATGTTAACGATCAAGTAAATCAGAAAAACTAATGGGTATTCTCCAATAACGAGCTTTGTCAATGGTCATGTTTGATTTTAAGCATTTTAAAAGAAAAATAAGCAAAATTATAATCAAAAGGCAATAACATTAATCAATGATAATCAGACTGGAACAACCTCAAAATATGTGTTTGACCCATTAGTAGGGAAGTTGAGGCAAAACATGCCTTCCAAATGGGCTTCCAAATTCCTGAGATCTTGCACGACAATTTAAACGTGTTATTTGCAACAAAAGGGCAATAACTCCATAAAAAGTCTCTGGTTCTGAACATGACACAATGCCCATGTCCAGCCTGTAAGATTTTGCAAGACAAATTTGGATCAGGGCTTCACAAGATACTGTAAAACCATTAAATTTTGTGTGGTAGGAATTTTCGTGGATTTCTTTGATCCTCTGAACCACGAATTCAAGTACCTATTTATCCATTTTTTATCCGAAATTGGCCATTTTCGAATGTCATTTCTGACAATTACTTTTTAAATCAAGCACAGTATTTAAACTGTACATCAACGATTGCTCTCTTTTATGTCGATAAATTAACAGTTTGCAGATTTATCACATATGTCAATTAGTGCCAATTAAAGTTAAAGGAGACATAACGGTTTTCACACGCGTGTTTTGGGGACCTTATTACTCAATTGTTACTACTAGGGGACCAATTGAGCTGAGAATTGCAAATATTGTAAAAACAACATTGATGGCAATTAGCGAGCTGGGACCCACAAGTGCACTGCTTTATTGCTCTTATCGACAATTATCGGCAGCACTTTCATGCTTCAGTGCACAGTAACCTCAAGTCTTGCCGTCAACACAGATTAGCAGATTATGCTTCGTTATTACTCTGATTGTTTTAATAAAAGTTTAATTATAATGATGGTCAGTTTTCCCCGAAAATTTGAAATCCACGAAACTACGTATCTGTATTCAACAAATTAGTTGTTTTCAATTTGAAATCCACGAAATTACGTGTCAACGATTTAGTTGTTTTTTATTAAACCATGAAAAATCATACCAACAAATTTCTATTCGTTTACAGTAACACATGGAAATAATAACTTCATTAGAAAAGTATCTTTGCAATCCAAGGGTAACAACTCTCTGAGATGGCAGTGATGGCCCTTAAGAGCTCATGAAGTTCAGTGTCCACAATCGTGTTATATATAGTCTTACCTTCAAATGTGTGCTGGTCAATAACCAGCAGTGAGTGCACTTCTATCTCATCCCCGTACATGTGGTCTCCCATCATGCTGGTTCCCGTGTTCACCATCTTGCTGTTGCTGCTGTTGGAGGTGGAGGAGGCGTGGGTGCTGGCGCTCTGGCGGGATGGGGTCACACTGGAGCCGTCCTGCAGGTCCGTCCTCATAGAGATCACACCAAACGTCTGGGACGCCTCTTGATAGGCAATACGTCTAGAAAACATAACATGACATGATGCTATTGGCAGATATTGAAATAGGTCTACAAAACATCAGCGATTTTTTTTGCCCAATTTGGAAAAGTACCCGTACCAGCCCTATTGGGAAAATTGTGTGCGAAAAACCCATAAATTTGGAAAATTCGCATTGAGAAGTCTTCATATTGGGAAATTGGTGTATTTGATTTTTTGCTGCCAAATACTTCAAAATTGATAACTAAATATTGTTAAGTTGTGAATATTATATTTACTTAGGTTCAAGCAACTAACTACATGTAATTGGAAAATTTGTAGTTTTTTCCTACTTGGGAAAGTGCAGTTTTCCGGTTATTTATAAAGAAGGAAAAAAATCGCTGAACATAAAATGAGATGCAACTGGAAGATATCTAGCTACTAAAAGAGGTACAAGTTGTAAATACTGGAATACATCAAGTTACTAAAAGGTGCTACTTGCAAATACTGGAAGATATCTAGCTACTAAAAGAGGTACTAGTTGTAAATACTGGAAGATATCTAGCTACCGTAATAACTCTATATTTTCGGACACTCTAAGTTTTTAGAAACCCCTTTTTTTAGCAAAAATAATTATTTTTCAAGACTCTTAATTTGGGATACACGAGTTTTCGTCTATAATTAATGTCTCAAGTTTTCGGACAGAATATTTTACAGCGCTTTTTTACCAAATTTCGGTCCTGTTTTTGATATCTAATGGCACTTTGATCATGGGGTTTCACAACCAGATTAACATCATAAAACATGGCAGGTGCATGCCTGAGGGCAACGGACCATTACATTTGCGTTATTGTATAAATAACCTTTTAAACCAGTATTAAACAATGGTTTCGCCCGATAGCATAAGCGTTATGACAATTACCAGGGGTACTGCCAATTAACAGTTCAATTATCTACCGCAATGGTACTACCCCTTCTCAATAAAATAACTGACAAATACTAAACGGTTCAAAGTGAGATGCACTCTATCTAAGTTTTACGAACAATGGAATGTGTTAGACAACTATGGGAAATGAACAAACAAAGAATTCATTGTTTGCTTTTTTATTGCGTTAATTACAGGCTCATACTAGTGAGTATCGGTACATCACATGCTCATCTTTGAACTTGTTGGTCAAAGTACAACCTTGTAGTAACTTTCTGTAAAATAAGTTAAGCATTTAAAATTATTTAAAATGCAGTGCAAACATATATAACTGTAATTTATACTTTATGGCATGGTATTTTACAAGCGTGTGTTTTTACCGGTAGTCGTTGATACAATTGCCGCTATTTTCGGACACTTCAATTTTCGACTCTTAAGTTTTCAGACACCTGTATTTTGTGAATATTTTTCGTATCTAAGTTTTCGGACACGAAAAAAAATAATTATTTTTAAGTGTCCGAAAACATAGAGTAATTACGGTACTAAAAGAGGTACTACTTGTAAATACTGGATGATATCTAGCTACTAAAAGACGTACTAGTTGTTAATACTGGAAGATATCTAGCTATGAAAAGAAGTACTTGTTGTAAATACTGAAAGATATCTGGCTACTAAAAGAGGTACTAGTTGTAAATACTGGAAGATATCTAGCTACTAAAAGAGGTACTAGTTGTAAATACTGGTAGATATCTAGCTACTAAAAGAGGTACTTGTTGTTAATACTGGAAGATATCTGGCTACTAAAAGAGGTACTAGTTGCAAATACTGGAAGATATCTAGCTACTAAAAGAGGTACTACACTGTAACTCCAATACAACGCGCTCCGTTATAACGCTGAATCCAATATAACGCGGGGGGTGCTTGGATCCCATTTTTTCTCCAACCTTCCATTTGATTTCTGATTCAAATCCGTTTATTGCAACTTCATGTATTTTAAGACAATTCAAAGATGGCGGCAATCACATGTTGATTGCTATTCAACCGTCCGTTGAACCGATTATAATCGCCTCGAGGTTAAACAACACCGACAGCTTATTGGTGTTAATCTGTTGTGTAATGTCAATAAAGGTGTGAAAAACTCGCGTGTCAGTGTTTATTACATGTATTCCTCATCAGAGCGGTTCAGTGCGATAATTTCCATAAGTTAAGTGCAAGCGGGATAGTTATACAATTAAAGTACTTCAAAACGATTAAAACATTCTTACTTTGATATGGTTGCAGTTTGACTATATTAAATGAGCGGCTGTGAAATATACTGCCCACTGTATAAAACAACATTTTCTGTCATTTCATTATCATTCTAGTATTATGTCATTTAATCTTTCAGTTCGTGTATAAGAAATTAAATAATGCAGACGATTTATTTACATGCGAACGCAGTGTACCTGTAATTGTTAACAGAGTTTCACTTTCATTTTCGCGCGGTATCAGAAAGTCCCCGGGAAACACGTTTTTTGCATGTGTATGACGCAATAAAACAATTTTTGTACATAAATCGTATAGCATTCAATCTAAATTTAAAGTCGCTCGTCCAATGAAATCGATCTGCCCCATAATGCACTGTACTCTTAACACTTCTGAAAATGGCATATATGCGTACGGTTGTGTTTACGAATTTCTTAAACATATATCGTCATTAATGTTCAAGATTATTATTTTTTTAAGTGATGTTGCAATGTTATTGGATTATCAGATAAATGTGCACATAAGAAAAGCGGTATGTATACTGTTATCGATACGATTCGGTTTATATGCATGTATTTGCGTCAACACAGAATAGCAATATACATGACCTATATTATAGGCTATTCTATACCTGTTTTTTTTTATAGCGCCCTGCAGTAAATGAGCTCAAAACTTATAACGCCGATCCGTTATAACGCTGTTTCACGGCTTGGAAACCCTTGGCCGCGTTATATTGGAGTTACAGTGTAGTTGCAAATACTGGAAGATATCTAGCTACTAAAAGAGGTACTAGTTGTAAATACTAAAAGATATCTAGCTACTTAAAGAGGTACTAGTTGCAAATACTGGAAGATATCTAGCTACTAAAAGAAGTACTTGTTGTTAATACTGGAAGATATCTAGCTACTAAAAGAGGTACTAGTTGCAAATACTGGAAGATATCTAGCTACTAAAAGAGGTACTAGTTGCAAATACTGGAAGATATCTAGCTACTAAAAGAGGTACTAGTTGTAAATTGTTTGGGGCATAATTATGCCCATGCATATCTGAGATTTTTTTCCATAAAACTTAAGACTTCAATATCAATCTATTTCGCGTTCCATGTCTAATAAGATCTTTTCATTTCCATTAAATAAAAGGCAAACTGAACAATCCTCCAATACCTTCACTCTATAAGAAACTCCTATGTTTAAAAAAAAATTTGCTCACAGATTTGATAAAAATATTTACTGAAAACACCCCAGACAAGTGTTCAAAGTTACCTAGGTGACTCTCCAAGAGGAATGGTGCGGATGTGCAGCTTCTGTATTTCATCTATGGTTCCTATGGTCAGAGTATTGTCATTTGCAATGGCCAAACTGAAATTGAAATGTGTAATCTGTATGGTTCTGATGGTCAGTGATGTTATTGGAAATAACAATGCAGCAATAGAAATGTTTGATCTGCATAGACACAGGTATTTAACATCATGAAGGTATTAAATGTTAATTCAACTAGACCTTAAGACTCCACTTTCTTGCAAGAACATAATATTACCACAAATGTGCTCAGCCACAAAATCAGGTTTTCAATATTTTGCAAATTAATTTGGTTCAATACAAACCAACTGTCCCAAACCAAGATAGGTTTACTCAATTTCTGGGCAATAGCTCCATTTTTGTAGTTAAAGTAATAGACTTTGATCTTCATGCAATGCCAAGCTTGCTATATCATAAAGGTTGGTATAGGACACTTAAGCTGACATTGTATGGCCAGAGATATCCCCAGCTTTACAAAATGTCAGAGAACGTTTGAAGTTCAGCTTAAAGACTTGGCTTTTTAGCAATGCAGGCTTTCAGCCTGTAAAGTTTCATCCTGATACCTGATATTATAGTCAAGATGTGCCATCAACAAGATTAAAACATGTCATTTCTTGATGATACTGATTGCGGATTCACTATATATTGGACATGGCCATATAACAGACCGAGATATTTTTGAGTTACAGTGTACTTCTTTTTTATTTTTTGAGATATGCTATGAGAAAAATATATGAACAACAAGAGCACCACATAGCGGGTGCCAACGCTCGGCTGCAGGTGCTGTTTTGAATAAATGAAAGCCTGTCAGAAGAATATTAGAGGTCACAGTGACCTTGACCTTTGACCTAGTGACCCAAAAATGTGTGTGGCATGTAGAACTCATCCAGGTGCAGCTACATATGAACTTTTAATGCTGTAGGTGGAAGCACTGTCTTAGATTTTAAAGCCAATGTTAAGATTTTAGCACGTCGGCCGCCGGACGGCAAGCTAGCTATGACATAACCTCGGGTTTCTCCGAAAACAGCGGAGAAAAAATTAATAAAGAGCATACCTATGAAATATGGCAGCAAGAGAAATAGCAAGAGAACTGCACTTCCTCCCTTAGATCTAAACAAGGGACAAAATTGTCACAAAACCAACTCAAATTGTGACCTTGACCTTGGAGATATTGACGTAATTCTTTCCCGCGACACACCGTCCAATAATGGTGAACAAACGTGCAAAATGATTATAAAATCTCACAATGATTGACAAAGTTATGGCCCGGACAAGCTCATTTATGGCAATTTTTGACCTTTGAACTCAAAGTGTGACTTTTACCTTAAGAGATATTGACGTAATTCTTTCACGCCACACACTGTGTAATGATGGTGAACAAATGTGCCAAATGATTTTAAAATCTCACAATGAACAACATAGTCATGGCCTGGACAAGCTTGTTCCGCCCGCCCGCCAGCCCGCCGACATTCACCAATCTCATAACCAGTTTTCCTTCGGAAAACCTGGTTAACAAGATGTGTTTGTGAAACACAATGTCCCCCTATATGATGTTTGACCTTGTAGGATGACCTTGACCTTGTGAAGGATGACCTTGACCTTTCACCACTCAAAATGTGCAGCTCCATGAGATACACATGAATGCCAAATATCAAGTTGCTATCTTCAATATTGCAAAAGTATTCATAAAATAAGCGATTTGGGCCACATATATTTGACATCTGACCTTGAAGGATGACCTTGACCTTTCACCACTCAAAATGTGCAGCTCCATGAGATGCACATGCATGCCAAATATCAAGTTGCTATCTTCAATATTGCAAAAGTATTTATAAAATAAGCGATTTGGGCCACATATATTTGTCCTCTGACCTTGAAGGATGACCTTGACCTTGACCTTTCACCACTCAAAATGTGCAGCTCCATGAGATACACATGCATGCCAAATATCAAGTTGCTATCTTCAATATTGCAAAAGTATTCATAAAATGAGCGATTTTGGCCACATATATTTGACCTCTGACCTTGAAGGATGACCTTGACCTTGACCTTTCACCACTCAAAATGTGCAGCTTCATGAGATACACATGCATGCCAAATATGAAGTTGCTATCTTCAATATAGCAAAAGTTATTGCAAAATGTTAAAGTTGGCGCAAACAGACCAACAGACAGACCAACAGACAGGGCAAAAACAATATGTCCCCCACTACTATAGTGGGGGACATAAAAATGACAGGATTTTGTAGAATGTCAAAGTTGAATAAGTGGCATAATCCATGCTTGGCTTCAACCTTTTCAATGCAGTCAAACCAGTCTGGATGATTTTTTTTCTGGATGAAGTTATGTTGTGTTGTATACATTTATATTGTCTTGTTTTGTGTTGGCAAGATGTGGCTCTCCTTCATTGAATACTAATAAGTTAACAAGAATTTCTCTCCTGGTATTTTTTTCTAGTGGTTCTTGTATATGCAACATGTTCACATGAGCTGTATGGTTCTCCTATATACAATATGTTCACATTAGCTGTATGGTTCTCCTATATGCAATACCGTAATTTCCCTTGTATAGCGCGCAGTTTTTAAACCTTCAAATTTCAAAATAAAAATTTGGTGCGCGTAATACATTGACACAACGCTTTCCTGGTTGCTAAATTGCAAAAAATTCTTTTCGTAATCGTCACAATTGCCGCCATTTTTTTTAAGGCAGAAAACTACACCTTATAATGTTATAAACTGAAGGGGCCGTTGTCGAAACAACAAATAGCGCAAAAGGGTAAGAATGAACGGGGTAGTAACAGTTGTGACAAAAATTAAAAGATGAAAAAAATGTCTTTGTTGGTGTTTTCACACTTCTTCATTGATTGTTCATGAAAAAAAATCAAGGTATATCGATCGCCGCGTCGGTATTGTTTGTTTAAAATTTTGTTGTTATGAAAACTCGTTGATTTACAATGCAAAACGTAATATTTGAACTGACGCTAATTATTTTAATCATATTTCTTAACTTTGCTTTTGCTTTATTTTGATAATTTAATCCAAAGTTTAATGTTAGCAAGTGTTGTTATTTTACTGGAATTGTAAACAAAGAGTCCGTTAGTCTTCCGAAAATTTGCACTCTATGTGAATTGACAGTTTGACGTCATCAAAGGAAAGCCGCTTCCTGTCTGAAGCAATAAAGCGACAAATTTCTCGCCGACAAAATTGGCTTTCTTTGTCTAGCAATCAACATGCGGAACCAATTGTATGTTTGTTCCTCAATAGCAATCGTCCAATTAAATAATAGCACGTGCGAAGCTCCGCCTTCAATCCATTTGCAGAGAACAGAGGTGGTGTTTAACGCTTAATTGAGCAAGTGTTTTACGTAAGTTGAGTTCCGATTTGCGGAAATTACTCGGCCCTAAGCATTGAAACGAAGAATACATTTATCAATTATTTTCCAATCTCCGCATTAATATGCTACCGCGGTACCGTGCGAGTATACTACGTAGGTTACAAACCAACAATAGAGATATAGACTCTTTATTTTCTTTCAATAGAGACAAACAAATGATATTTGTCTAATAGCTTTACGCCGATAACGCCAACTGTATGGTAATGAGCGTTCAGGTGTATTGTTTGTCTCACTATAAATACTTATCAACTAGACACAGTGAAGGCCCGAAATACCGTGTCAAACTGGATTTAATGGTGAGCGTCTCTTAATGGGGAAATATTTTAGTCAATGAAAAATAAAATGGGATCCACTGACGATTTGCGTAAAATTGGACATAGCGATGTTGCAGGTCTGCAGAAGACTATGTCATACGATGTTGTGAGCGGCAGGTAATGAAAATGTTACACTGTTCAAATGTGAGAATAGGTAAAAGTGGTTCGAATTTAACATGCAGGGGTCTTGAAAAAACACTCGCACGGCAATAAGGACATATACCTTATTCTCAAGAGAATCTTTAAAATTTTTGAAAATATAGTGCTATGCAACAATGCTCCTGATTGTATAAACGCTACCTTCTTTAAAACAAAAAATTAAGCGCCCGAAAAACTAAGATTAAATGATTGCAAAATATAAGAATGGCGGCCATTTTCAGCCCAATTTTCAGGTTTATAGTCCTGGTTTCTTTTTTTCTCCATTTTGGCTTTAAAAAATTGCATGCGCATTATACATGGGAGCGCGCTATACATGGTAAAATACGGTATGTTCACGGGAGCTAAACAGTTTTCCTATATGCAACATGTTCACAGGAGCTGCATGGTTCTCCTATATGCAACATATTCAGAGGAGCTTTACAGTTCTCCTTTATGCAACATGTTCACAGGAGCTGTATGGTTCTCCTATATGCAACATGTTCACAGGAGCTGTACGGTTCTCCTATATGCACCATGTTCACAAGATCTGCATGGTTCTCCAATATGCAACATGTTCAGAGGAGCTGCATGGTTCTACTTTATGCAACATGTTCCCAGGAGCTGTACAATTCTCCGATATGCAACATGTTCACATGAGCTGTATGGTTCTCCTATATGCAACATGTTCACAGGAGCTGCATGGTTCTCCTATATGCAACATGTTCACATGAGCTGTATGGTTTTTCTATATGCAACATGTTCACAGGACCTGTGCGGTTCTTCTATATGCAACATGTTCACTGGACCTGTACGGTTCTTCTATATGCAACATGTTCACATGAGCTGTACGGTTCTACTTTATGCAACATGTTCACAGGACTTGTACGGTTCTCCTATATGCAACATGTTCACATGAGCTGTATGGTTCTTCTATAAGCAACAATTTCACATGATCTGTACGGTTCTCCAATATGGAACATGTTCACAGGAGCTGTACGGTTCTTCTAAATCCAACATGTTCACCGGACTTGTACGGTTCTTCTATATGCAACATGTTCAAATGAGCTGTATGGTTCTTCTATAAGCAACATGTTCACATGATCTGTACGGTTCTCCAATATGAAACATGTTCACAGGAGCTGTACGGTTCTCCTATATGCACCATGTTCACAAGATCTGCATGGTTCTCCAATATGCAACATGTTCAGAGGAGCTGCATGGTTCTACTTTATGCAACATGTTCCCAGGAGCTGTACAGTTCTCCTATATGCAACATGTTCACATGAGCTGTATGGTTCTCCTATGTGCAACATGTTCACAGGAGCTGCATGGTTCTCCTATATGCAACATGTTCACATGAGCTGTATGGTTTTTCTATATGCAACATGTTCACAGGACCTGTGCGGTTCTTCTATATGCAACATGTTCACTGGACCTGTACGGTTCTTCTTTATGCAACATGTTCACAGAAGCTGTACGGTTCTACTTTATGCAACATGTTCACAGGACTTGTACGGTTCTCCTATATGCAACATGTTCACATGAGCTGTATGGTTCTTCTATAAGCAACATGTTCACATGATCTGTACGGTTCTCCAATGTGAAACATGTTCACAGGAGCTGTACGGTTCTTCTAAATCCAACATGTTCACCGGACTTGTACGGTTCTCCTATATGCAACATGTTCAAATGAGCTGTATGGTTCTTCTTTATGCAACATGTTCACATGAGCTGTATGTTTCTCCTATAAGCAACATGTTTACAGGAGCTGTATGGTTCTTCTATATGCAACATGTTTACAGGAGCTGTATGGTTCTTCTATATGCAACATGTTCACAGGAGCTGCATGGTTCTTCTATATGCAACATGTTCACAGGGGCTGTATGGTTCTTCTATATGCAACATGTTCACAGGAGCTGCATAGTTCTCCTATATGCAACTTGTTCACAGGTGCTGTACGATTCTTCTATATGCAACATGTTCACAGGACCTGTACGGTTCTTCTATATGCAACATGTTCACAGGACCTGTACGGTGCTTCTATATGCAACATGTTCACAGGACCTGTACGGTTCTTCTATATGCAACATGTTCACAGGACCTGTATGGTTCTTCTATATGCAACATGTTTTTAGGACCTGTACGGTTCTTCTATATGCAACATGTTCACAGGACCTGTACGGTTCTTCTATATGCAACATGTTCACAGGACCTGTACGGTTCTTCTATATGCAACATGTTCACAGGAACTGTACGGTTCTTCTATATGCAACATGTTCACAGGACCTGTATGGTTTTTCTATATGCAACATGTTCACATGAGCTGTCTGGTTCTCCTATATGCAACATGTTCACAGGACTTGCATGGTTCTCCTATATGCAACATGTTCACATGAGCTGTATAGTCTTCCTATATGCAACATGTTTACAGGAGCTGTACAGTGTTCCTATATGCAACATGTTCACAGGAGCTGTACAGTGTTCCTATATGCAACATGTTCACAGGAGCTGTACAGTGTTCCTATATGCAACATGTTCACATGAGCTGTACGGGTCTCCTATATGCAACATGTTCACATTACCTGTATGGTTCTCCTATATGCAACATGTTCACATGAGCTGTACAGGTCTCCTATATGCAACATGTTCACATGAGCTGTATGGTTCTTCTATATGCAACATGTTCACAGGAGCTGCTTGGTTCTCCTTTATGCAACTTGTTCACAGGAGCTGTACGGTTCTCCTATATGCAAAAGGTTCACATGAGCTGTACAGTGTTCCTATATGCAACATGTTCACATGAGCTGTATGGTTCTCCTATATGCAACATGTTCACATTAGCTGTATGGTTCTCCTATATGCAACATGTTCACATTAGCTGTATGGTTCTCCTATATGCAACATGTTCACATGAGCTGTACGGGTCTCCTATATGCAACATGTTCACATTAGCTGTATGGTTCTCCTATATGCAACATGTTCACATGAGCTGTACGGGTCTCCTATATGCAACATATTCACATGAGCTGTATGGTTCTCCTATATGCAACATGTTCACATGAGCTGTACGGGTCTCCTATATGCAACATGTTCACATTAGCTGTATGGTTCTCCTATATGCAACATGTTCACATGAGCTGTACAGGTCTCCTAAATGCAACATTTGCACAGGAGCTGTACGGTTCTCCTATATGCAACAGGTTCACAGGAGCTGTCAGTCCTCCTATATATAACATGTTCACAAGAGCTGTACCTGTCTGTATAGCAGTCAGAGTTGAGGGGACACATGTGGTTGACCTCCTTCAGATTCACGTTAGAGAACACCAGCTTGTGGTTGCTGGAGTAGATAACCGTGGGCCGGTCAGAGCAGGCAAACACGTTGGTTGTGGACAGGGACTTGAATGTGCGCAGCACTGTCGGCTGAGTGCCCAGGGTCACCTTCTTCTTCTCTGTCAAGTAGCCTGAAGTAGAGAGATCTCTGTGGCTAGTGTGCTTAGCATAGAAAAGCATATGAACCTCACTATGGAAAACTGGTTAACGCATGTACGTAAAGTATGGTCCCAGATTAGTATGTGCAGTCCATATAGACTATTTTTGGACAACACTTTTGTTTTTATTACATAATATGTTTAAAAAAACTTTTCTACATGATAATCCAATAAAAGCGTAAAGTATCCTCCCTGTTTAGAATGTGTGGACTGCATCGGCTAATCTGTTAAGAAACATTAGGCACATAAAGTAATCCCCACTTTCCTAAAACATGGCTTATTTGAGCATATCAATTACAAGAGGGCCATGATGGCCCTAAATCGCTCACCTGACTAACCTTGCTTCATGAACTTAAATTTTATTAGACCCATATACAATCCCAAGCCAAATTTTATTAATTAATACATTCTGACAAAATTTCATTAAGACGTGATGAAAACTGTGACCTCTTTCATCTACACAAGGTTTTACTAGAATTTGCCCGGTGACCTAATTTTTGACCCCAGATGACCCATATACGATCCAAAATCAGATATTATCAAGATAAACATTCTGATCATATTTCATTAAGATCATATGAAAACTATGACCTCTATTGTCTTCACAAAGTTTTTCTATGATTGGCCTAGTTTTTGACCCCAGATGACCCTAATACAATCCCAACCCAGATTTCATCAAGATTAATATTCTGGCCAAATTTCATAAAGATTTAATGAAAACTGTGACCTCTACTGTCTACAAAAGTTTGTTCTTTTAATCTGACCTAGTTTTTGACCCTAGATGACCCAAAGTCAATCCCAATCCAGATTTTAACAAGACAAACATTCTGACTATATTTAAATAAAATCTGATGAAAACTGTGACCTCTATAGTCTACACAAGGTTTTTCTATTATTTTACCTAGTGCCTAGTTGCTGACCCCAGATGACCCAAATACAATCCAAACAGGGCTCCTCTTGCCCAAAAATTTCTGTGGCCAACATTTTAGCCAAATGGAATTTTGTGTAGCCAAATTTCAGAAACTGTAGCCAAAGTTTTAGCAAAGCATTAGCAGGGGTCAAAGTTGGATATTTTGAAAATCCTGCACTTAAAGCTGGGGGCCAGGGGGCCGCAGGGCCCTCCGTGGGTCCAGGGGACAAGGCGACCAGAGGCCCCCAGAAGCTCCTGGATTCGACACATTTTAAGGGTGCCTGTACCTGTTCTGGTGATTCTATTTTCTTAAAAAAACAACATACACATATATTTAAAAATCTTCATGTATTTGATAAGGAACACACAAAACTTAGTCAAAAGGCAATCCATTCACATGCACCCTCTGTCTGGCATGGACTCGACTGCAGGTGTTGCTTTTGAAGAACCAGATAGTACCTGTAACAGTGGTTACAAATTATATTTTTCACACATACTTTAAAAAAGTCAATAATACATGTTTAATTAATGCAGAATCAAATGTCACCATTTATATTCACAGAATCATGCTGCCAGAAGCCTCCACATACACCTAAGAAAATTGGGTATGGTGGCTTCTGCTAAACAGTTAAAATTGAAAATTTCAGCATGGGTTCCCCTAGTTTTTATTCCAATCGTTGTTTGAATGCTAAATAATTGTATCCTGGTGTGACCAAAATTTGACGATGTAACGGTTACATGAAGCAATATTTAGCAAATAATTTAAGAAATAATGAATGTTTAATAGCACAAAATAATAATTTTAAACTCGGCTGTATTACTTTGAAATGATTCCAAGACAATAATCATCCATTTAATCGATAAAAATAGAACATCGTCGAATTAAGGTGTCGGCGAATTTGGATTACGGTAGGTTGCCCATATTTGTTTTACAAAAAGTAAAAAAAACAAACATTTCTTGCTGCTGGGCTCATATGTTGGGGACAATAAAACATTTTATTTAACTAAAAAAGACCTGTCCCAGTCAGCAAAAATGGCGTATTTGATCGTATTTTCAATTACTGTTAAAATTATTTTCCTGATTTATGCTTTATTCAAAGGTCAAAATGTTTTAAAAGCTCACAATCAATGAATCATACGTTAGTAAAATTGGCAAATTTGCTAGATCTATCTTGCCGATTTTTTATGCAAAACAACCTAAACAGTAAACTTTAGCAACAGAAAATACGACCAAATTCGGGGTGTTAGTTTAAAAAAATAAAAACCCTACCTGGTTGGTCTTGATGGTTCTTATATTCTTTATGTGATAAGGGCCCTCTGCGTGGAGACGCAATGCCTTCTTCCCACAAGACTGATAATTCAGGGTTTTCTTACAAACTTCTCAAACCGCTTTTCCACAAGCTTCCACTTTTCTCAACCAGTTCACTACCCGCCCGTAGACTACAGCTGGGAATGGCCACCCATTATAAACTGTACGCTGAAGTTTCTTTAGCTACCAACAGGCAAGTATCTCGTTGCCATTTTTCTCAACTTAAGTCTAAACACAGCTTCCCATTCGGCATCAAATATACGCAAAAAGTACTCAAATTGATTTAAATCGGCAGCAATCTTTAATCTTTAATCAGATGTAATTGTTTATTTAATCCTCTACGATGTACGATTTGTTTTCACATCAGTAATTTGTCTCGATGACCGGTGTTAACGCCGACTGCGTATGAATTTTTCAGGTCAATAACACGGCGATGTATTGATGCACAGTCTACAGCTGAAAGCGGTTAATATCTGGGACGGCATGTCAGGAAAAAAATCAATACCGATAATTCGCATTGTTCATTAATAAAGCAACGATTAATAACACTTATCCTTTATGGATTTTCATGAAAGAAAAACCATAATAAAGAAAATTTTATTCTCTTTAATCTGATATATAAACAAGTTTGGAAAGAATTGGATGAAAAATTTGGACTTTATTGCATAAACACCATTTTCTCAATTCAAGGGGAGGTAATTCTGTACTTCATGGACCAATAATGCTCATTTTTTTGTAGGGTTCGTGTCCTCATTGATATAAAGACACTGTGCAAATTTGGAAAGGATCGGACAAAAAAATGTGGAAGATTTTTGAAAGTTTTCACAAAATAGGCAAAAACGAATAAACATGCAAAGTTCAACGAGCTCCTGCGGCCATGTTTTTTGACGAATCAAATTTCTTTGAACAACTTTTTCAGGGGAGCCTTCAAAGGTCATCCCTGTGAAATTTTTTAAAATTCTGATGAGCGGTTTCTGACAAGAAGATTTTTTAAGGTTTTTACCATATATGGTCATGGAGGCCATCTTGGTTATGTGATCAAATTTTTTTTAACAATTCTTTTGTCCCATGACCTAGGGATGCTCCACATGAAATTTAGTTGAAATTGGCTCAATGGTTTAGTAGAAGAAGATGTTTACAAATTGTTTACAGACAGACAGACGGACGGACGGACGCCGGACGCTGAGTGATCACAATAGCTCACCCCGAGCTATCGCTCAGGTGAGCTAAAAACAAATAATTAAGAAAAATATATTAATAGGAATTCAGTTTCTATTAGTGGCTATATTATTTATTCAACAGCTTAACTGCTAAGAATCATTGACTAGATAAGATCATGAAACAATACCCATCAGAGATCATTATTCATAGATAGCTCTTTTTTCTTGTTATTATGCTTCAACATTTTTAGCTCCTATTCTTAAACCTTTCAAGAACAGTAAATAAATGACAACTTTTAAAATAATATACGTATCCTTATACATCATAAATAACAAGACTTAAAAGAGTAAAACTGTCACTTAAACTGTCACATTTAAAACACTTCAAAGGGATTATTACTATATGTTTTGAAATCACACCCAAATCACTTTCACATTGTAAAACTGAAACAAGAGCATCATCAAATTTTGATGACAAAAACATGTTTACCTGCCATCATTTAAAGTTTTCCTCTTGAATAAATAAAAGTTCATGCAGAATCATCAAGAAAACTGAATGTGCCCCAATACCTGTCTCAATGTTGAGATGGAAGTAGAACAGTGACCCATCGCCCAGGGCACAGAGTATGTAGTGAATCCCTTCAAATGTTGTCATAAGGATAGACCGAGGGATGATTTCTGAAATAAGTCATCAATGGTTTGAGTCGTGTTCTCAGAAAAACGGTCATAATGCATGTGCGTAAAGAGTCGTCCCTGATTAGCCTGTGCAGTCTGCACAGGCTAATCAGGGACAACACTTTCGGCCTAACTTGGATTTTTGCTAAGAAGAGACTTCATTTCAACTAAAAATGTCATAAAAGCAGAAAGTGTCGTCCCTGATAAGCCTGTGCGGACTGCACAGGCTAATCTGGGACAATACTTTATGCACATGCATTAAGCCCAGTTTTCTCAGAACAAGGCTCATTTAAGCATTTGAACAACCCAATAAGCAAGGTCAATTTTTAATGGGACAAAACTTTGTGGTAAATCTCTGTGGTATCTATAAAAAGTGTTTTATCTTTAAGGGAATAGAGGTTTCAAACAAATTCCAAAAGGACATTTAAATGCTCGGTTTGTTCAGAAAACACATTTTAATGTGTGATATTCTTTAGAACAGGTTAAGTGATTCCTTGTATAAGACATGGGTATTTTTATTACATATCAGTTATTATTATAATTATTATAAACATGTAAGAGTCCTATGTATGTCTCCCATCATTTTACAATAATCACTTACTGCCCCTCAACATTTCCCCAATGTTATTCACCACTCCAAACATTTCCACAATGTAATTTACCACCCCCAGCATTTCCCCAATGTAATTTACAACCCCCAACATTTCCCCAATGTAATTTACCTACCCCAAGATTTCCCCCAATGTAATTTACCTACCCCAAGATTTCCACAATGTAATTTACCTACCCAAAGATTTCCCCAATGTAACTTACTACATTGTACCCCAAACATTTCTCCAATGTGACTTACTGCCCAAAATATTTCCCCTGATGTAAATTACTATCCCAGCATTTCCCCCATGTAACTTACCATCCCAGCATTTCCCCATGTAACTTACCATCCCAGCATTTCCCCATGTAACTTACCATCCCAGCATTTCCCCATGAAACTTACCATCCCAGCATTTCCCCATGTAACTACCATCCCAGCATTTCCCCATGAAACTTACCATCCCAGCATTTCCCCATGTAACTTACCATCCCAGCATTTCCCCATGTAACTTACCATCCCAGCATTTCCCCATGTAACTTACCGTCCCAGCATTTCCCCATGTAACTTACCATCCCAGCATTTCCCCATGTAACTTACCATCCCAGCATTTCCCCATGTAACTTACTGTCCCAGCATTTCCCCATGTAACTTACCCCCCTTTAGCATTTCCCTTTTATATCTCCCCCCAGCATTTCCCAATTTTAACTTACACCTCCCTTCATTTCCCCAATTATGACTTACCACCTCCCTTCATTTCCCCATTATGACTTACCACCTCCCTTCATTTCCCAATTATGACTTACCACCTACCTTCATTTCCCCATTATAACTTACCACCTCCCTTCATTTCCCCATTATGACTTACCGCCACCCAGCATTTCCCCATTATGACTTACTGCCACCCAGCATCCCCCATTATGACTTACCAACACCCAGCATTTCCCCTTTCCCCATTATGACTTACTGCCACCCAGCATTTCCCCATTATGACTTACCACCTCCCTTCATTTCCCCATTATGACTTACCGCCACCCAGCATTTCCCCATTATAACTTACCACCTCCCTTCATTTCCCCATAATGACTTACTGCCACCCAGCATTTCCCCATTATGACTTACCGCTTCCCAGCCTTTCCCCGTTATGACTTACCACCACCCAGCATTTCCCCATTATGACTTACTGCCACCCAGCATTTCCCCATTATGACTTTCCACCTCCCTTCATTTCCCCATTACGACTTACCGCCAACCAGCATTTCCCCAATATAATTTACCACCTCCCTTCATTTCCCCATAATGACTTTCCGCCACCCAGCATTTCCCTATTATGACTTACCGCCTCCCAGCATTTCCCCATTATGACTGACCACCACCCAACATTTCCCCATTATGACTTACCGCCACCCAGCATTTCCCCATTATGACTTACCACCTCCCTTCATTTTCCCATTATGACTTACCACCTCCCTTCATTTCCCCATTATGACTTACCACCTCCCTTCATTTCCCCATTATGACTTCACCTCCCTTCATTTCCCCATTATGACTTACCACCTCCCTTCATTTCCCCATTATGACTTACCATCTCCCTTCATTTCCCCATTATGACTTACCACCTCCCTTCATTTCCCAATTATGACTTACCACCTCCCTTCATTTCCCCCATTATGACTTACCGCCTCCCAGCATTTCCCCATTATGACTTACCACCACCCAACATTTCCCCATTATGACTTACCGCCACCCAGCATTTCCCCATTATGACTTACCACCTCCCTTCATTTCCCTATTATGACTTACCACCTCCCTTCATTTCCCCATTATGACTTACCACCTCCCTTCATTTCCCCATTATGACTTACCACCTACCTTCATTTCCCCATTATGACTTACCACCTCCCTTCATTTCCCCATTATGACTTACCACCTCCCTTCATTTCCCTATTATGACTTACCACCTCCCTTCATTTCCCCATTATGACTTACCACTTCCCTTCATTTCCCCATTATGACTTACCACCTACCTTCATTTCCCCATTATGACTTACCACCTCCCTTCATTTCCCCATTATGACTTACCACCTCCCTTCATTTTCCCCATTATGACTTACCATCTCCCTTCATTTCCCCATTATGACTTACCACCTCCCTTCATTTCCCAATTATGACTTACCGCCTCCCTTCATTTCCCCATTATGACTTACCACCTCCCTTCATTTCCCCATTATGACTTACCGCCTCCCAGCATTTCCACGTGAAGGCTCTCAAAGGAGGGCAGTTTGAGGATCCTAGCAGAGATGTCTGTCCACAGCCCAATGGCACAGATGTCAGAGTGCTCCTGGCCCTCCACCTGTGGGCTGATGTCCAGGCACGCTATCTCATGCTCCACAACAGTAGAACTGAAACATGAATCACACACTGTTAGTTATTAGACTATCATTAACATTTACAAAACATTTCAACTACAGGTTTTTGCTGATTTTTAATATTTTGTTGTACATTTTGGGAAGGGGTAAATTTTGATTGGGAAGATAACTGCGTTTTGACTAAAATTGGGAGAGAAGTGTTGTTTTTGTTTTGCTTTTAAATGCTTCAAAATTGAGAATTAAAGTGCTTTTAATTTTTTTATTAACTTTGGTACAACTAAAAGAGCTGGATGAGGGATGAACTCAATTTTGAGGTACATAAAAAATAAAAATATTTTTTTCTTTTGTAATCTTCAATTGCAACTCAGTTTGGGAGAAATATACACTTCTTTCAGTCAGGAATGGGGCAAAATACCAGCCACAAATTTGAACGACAAAAAAAGAATGTACGACAATGTTATTAACAAGAAAATACTCTTTGATAATAAAATCCCTGTTCAGTTGGTAATCATCTTGATACCACTGCCTGAGGGTCGGAGATGATTAGAATCAGTAAGCTACTGCAGCAAACGCAATCTGTTATGGCATTATTTTGGTCCCTCATTGACATGCATCTAGTTCTGTTTAGATGTCATAAGAACTAATAAGATATTAAGACTGTGTAGTTAATTGTGGTGTCTTTAGAACTTCCATCATTTTTTGTGATAAGCGGGAAAAGTCCTTTCTTGAATGACATCATTACCCTCCTGTATGCAAATTATCAAAACACTCATCTTGTTTATTTTTGACAACTGTTATCAAAACTTATTCATGGCGGTCATCTTCACAAATTATGCAGAATAGGTCTTCTAACAAAATTAAATATTCAACTCAGAATTTTGACTATTAAGCCAGTTTACAAATAGTATTTGCATTTGTTCCCATCCCTTATAATTTGGGATGATATTACAGATGAATTGAAACAAACAACTAGGTAGTATTACACAAACCACATGTGAGTTTACCCTAGTGATACAAACAAAGGTAAAAATGGTCAGCATGAATAAGGCTACTTCATAGCATCACTTTTTTTTGAGATTCTCAGGAAATATGTCTTCTCAAATCTACTGTCACCGTTATGTTAAAATATGTGTCTTGTTCTGAGAAAACTGGGCTTACTTCATGTGAGTAAAGTGTCGTCCCAGATTAGCCTGTGCAGTCCGCACAGGCTAATCAGGGACGACACTTTCCGCTTTAATGGTATTTTTAGTTTCAAGGAAGTCCCTCCTTACCGAAAATCAAGTTTAGGCGGAAAGTGTCGTCCCTGATTAGCCTGTGCGAACTGCACAGGCTAATCTGGGACGACACTTTACGCACGTGCATTATGACCAGCTTTCACAGAACAAGACACATATTATATTGTTTACAAATTACTTTAAAGCACTTCTAAGCTGTGACCAGATGTCCATACAAAGACTAACTCGTTCCATCTTAAATCAACTTTAAAATGAGATCCCAAGTTACCTGATCTGCTCAAGTGCCCCGGCCTGTATAGCCAGCAAGTAGAGGTCACTACCGGCCGCCACAGCCACCTGGGTGCTGTTACAGCTGCCGAGGGAGATGTTCTTGCTGCCAGGGTGCCTCCATTCAGCTACCATCTTCTTGGAGCTGCAGCTGATAAGCCTCACAGAGGAGGGCGTGATCTACAATGAAAGTGAGCCTTGCTCTGTAAAAAGGGAGTTTAATGCATGTGCTTTAAGTGTCGTCCCAAATAAGCCTGTGCAGTTAGCACAGGCTAATTAGGGACAACAGGCTATGTTTTAATTATATTTTTTGTTTAAAGAAAGACTCTTCTTAACCTTGGACGGACAACACTTAACCCCATGCATTTAACCCCCTTTTCTTAGAGGGCGAATTTAAGCTTTGTAACTCATTACTATGCAAGTTCAACTACTTGGAAAATCTTTTCATTTGTGTAATGCTAGAATTGTTTGTCCATGTGTGATGCGTGTCCATACCTTGGGATATGACATTTTTATTTTGTGCTTTGTTGCCCATCAGGTCATGGTGTGTCATGAGCTGTTTATCAGATCAGATAACATTACAAACATTCAGTTAGAATTGTTTCCTGGGTCTAGATCTGACACTATTAGTATTATTGATTGCCCCAGATGAGGACATTCTTGCGCAAGCTAAGTTTCCATTACAATAATCAAGAATCAATGCACTTCATCATCATAATAGGAAACAATTGTCGTGGCAATGTCTTTAACAATTTGGTCAATGATTTTCAAGATTGTATCTATCTCTGGATCAAAATGATATTTCATAAAGCTTGACAGACATTCCACTTAAGTCTTTCTTGAGATCACAACAAGTCTTTTTTTTTCCTTGCATACAATACAAGGTAACCAAAACAATGAGATTGGTAGGGTTTGATACCACGCGGTTTGTTGTGTCCCAATATGATCTAAAAGCATGATATTGAATAATGATAGACAAGTGATTCCAGAAGACCATATAAACAGCTTTTGAGCCAGCAAAAATGTTTCTCATTTTAGACAATTGATACAACGAAACTCAAGATTTGTTAGATTCTGATACCATAAAACCATGATAACAAATAGAATGCCACTTGTGACAAGAGCAATTTTCATGAGTGTCTGTTCAACACAAAATGCAGAATGAGAAGGAACAAAGAAGTACAAATAGCAATGTTAACCCGTTTGGAATATTTTGTCTTAATAGTATGTATGTTTGCATGGCATTTGTATTGCCAATATGTGTTTACATTTATTTTTGTATTAAATATAGTTTACAGCAAGAAGTAACAATACGCTTCAAACAAAGTTCCTAACTGGTTTACCTGTATAACCTGGTTATGGGCGACGTTTGCACAGAGGAAGGTCTGCTGTTCAGAATTGAAGCCGGCCACTTCCGTCTCCTCCACCTCCTCGCCTGCCAGCTGTAACACCCTGAACACGAAAATAGCAAATGAGACTTGCTATATGAAAAGGGGGTTAAATGCATGTGCGCAAAGTGTCGTTTCAGATGAGCCTGTGCAGTCTACACAGGTTAATAATTGTGGACTCTTTACGCTTTTATGGAATTTTTCGTTTATAGGAAGTCTTATTAACAAAAATCTGGCCTAGGCAGAAATAGAGAATAATAGGTTAGCGTTGATTATAGATCAGGTTTATCCTGCGAGGCTTAGAAAACAAAAAGCACGAGCCTTGGCGAGTGCTTTTTCGTTTTCGTGCCGAGCAAGATAAACCTGATCTATAATCAACACTAATCTATTATTCTATTTATCCCACTTTTATTCAGTAAACCTTTTTATTTTATACAAAACTGGATAATTTCGCTGAATTTATGACGTCATTTTGTCGAAGAAATGACGTCATTTCGTGCCGCTGATTATAGCAAAAATTTAATCAACGGGGCTTTAATCAACCGAATTCGCTGTAAAAGTGGGATAAAATGGTTTAGCTGATAAGCCTGTGTGGACTTCATAAACTCATCTGGGGCAACACTTTGAGCATGTGCATTTTACTCTCTTCTCACAAAGTGAAGTTCAAATATACACTTAAAAATGGAAAAACTTGTTCTCAGAAACAGTTGACAATATACTGCAAGAACTTCAATCTGTTTACCCTTTACTTACTAGATAAGTATTTTTACGCATTTGAGGCCCTTTAGAAAGTTAAATTTAACAAGCAAATTCGTTGAATTGATATCCCCCGCCAATATGCTTCTGGACACAAAAATGTTATATTTGACACAAAAAAGCATTTTTTCAAGATACAAAGGGCCATAACTCCGTTATTAAAAGAGGGTGTACAATGCCATTTGGCGTGCATCCTCATCTTATCCATATATATACTCATACCAAGTTTCAATGAAATCCGCCAAAGCATTTCCAAGATATGGGTCTGGACACAATAAAAGCATTTTTTCAAGATACAAAGGGCCATAACTCCGTTATTAACCAACTGTGTACAATGCCATTTGGTGTGCATCATCCTCTTATATTATATATATATATATATATATATATATATATATATATATATATATATATATATATATATATATATATAATTATATACTAATACCAAGTTTCAATGAAATCCCCCAAAGCACTTCCAAGTTATGGCTCCGGACACAAAAGTGCTGGACGGACAACGCCAAAACAATATCCCTCCGCCTATGGCTGGGGATAACAAAAACCTTTCTTACTAGATTCAACTTTTAAAGGCTTCATTTCTAACCCTTAGATATTGATGTGCAGCAAACAGCATAAAACCTCAACAGACTGTGAGTTACTCGCAGGCTGTTCTGGTTTTATGCTGGTTGCAAAAGCTATTTTCACTTTGCTTCTTATGGGGGAAAGGTTATTTTGAGATATCTAATATTTTGCAAATAGACAGTGGAACCAATTTTTGTATTTACTATTAATTTACATTGCTCCAAATAAACAATCATGAACTGGAAATGATAATGGAAGCTAACATTTTGCACTGCCAAACCATTCTTTTTGGATTTTTATCATGGCATATTCCATGTTTGCTGTAGTTTACATTAATAATAATGTGATCATTAAACTTCATAGGAGCAACAAAACATAGGCGTAAAAGACATGTCCTCTGCAAAACATAGGCTCAAAAGACGTGTCCTCCACAAAACATAGGCTTAAAAGACATGTCCTCCACAAAACATAGGCTTAAAAGACATGTCCTCCACAAAACATAGGCTTAAAAGACATGTCCTCCACAATACATAGGCTTAAAAGACATGTCCTTTGCAAAACATAGGCTCAAAAGACGTGTCCTCCACAAAACATAGGCTTAAAAGACATGTCCTCCACAAAACATAGGCTTAAAAGACATGTCCTCTGCAAAACATAGGCTCAAAAGACATGTCCTCCACAAAACATAGGCTTAAAAGACATGTCCTCTGCAAAACATAGGCTCAAAAGACGTGTCCTCCACAAAACATAGGCTTAAAAGACGTGTCCTCCACAAAACATAGGCTTAAAAGACATGTCCTCCACAATACATAGGCTTAAAAGACATGTCCTCCACAATACATAGGCTTAAAAGACATGTCCTCCACAATACATAGGCTTAAAAGACATGTCCTCCACAAAAGTTAATTTGAGCCTCACTCTGTGAAAAGGGGGTTTAATCATGTGAGTAAAGTGTGGGCCCAGATTAGCCTGTGCAGTCTGCACAGGCTAATCAAGGCCCACACTTTCCTCTTTTATTGTATTGTTCATTTAAATGTTAAAACAAAACGAAAATCCAGTTTAGGCGGAAAGTTTCTGCCCTGATTAGCCTGTGCTGGACTTCACTTTACGCACATGCATTAAACCCCCTTTTCACAGAGCCAGGTTCATTTTTAATTTACAGCAATAATGCATTGATCTGGTCAATTGTATCACTAACCTTGTTTGCCCAACAAATGATAGGACAAGCATGTTGTCGTACTGTTCAGAATCAACTCTCAAGGACCAGATACCTGCAAATAAAAACTTGATCAGTAACAAAACAGCAGTCCTCTACCGAGTTCATGTTGCCGGAGTAAGAACATAAGTACATACGTTTCACTAACCTCTCTTAAGTACTTTCTAGTTATGGGAGGATCCAGATTTTAATTTTCAATTAGTTCTGTCCCCATAGCAACAATTATCGGCAGACTAAAATATTAAGATAACATTCAAATTGTCCACCAAAGCCTCTATTCACCAGAGTTTCATCAACTACCAGAACAAAAAACTTATTGAGTTTTCCAGAATTTTGGTATGGACAGACTGACAAACCTGAAATAACTTGCATATTCACTATATGGCCCTCTATCCACCTGGAAATAACTAATTTACATTGAAATTAACCTTTTTTGAATACTTTTTGATATCACAGGATCCAGATTTTAGTGTTAAATAATTGCAGGTTGATGTGGTGTAATGATATGGTGTCCGCCTAGCAACCAGGAGGTCACCGATTTGATCCTCACTGTGGGAGTGCGCTTTCCATCTACCCCAAATAAATTAAGTACTGGTTCTTAGTACCAGGACAAAAACTCAAGACCATTTCCATAAGCCTTAGGATTCAAAGAAATCACGCACGAAATAAATTGATTCAAACTAATTATTTCGGTAATAATTGCAAACCACAGTTTCTGTTCAACAAAAAATCTGTAACTGAGGAGCTGCGCCATGAGCGCATGATACGCCCGTCGTTCGCCAATGAAGTAGTAAGGTAATAAATAACCCTTTGAATCATTTTTTTACTTCAGTTTATTTGTATTTGAATACATGGTTTATTTTATAAGTACATGAGCATGGAGCGCCGTCTCCTTGACATTCATACCATATCTTTTTTTGAGTATATGTATGCATTTCTTTAGAGGATATGGAGTTGAAGTAAACCTGTTATAGATATTTTGACCAATAATAAAAGAGAAATGTAGATGGGTAAGTGGTAGTGTACAATCGGAATAGAAAAAAGCTCACCTTGTTCAATTTTTCAGGGATACTATTTCAATGGAGCATAATGTATCATCTTGCAACATCAATTTAGATTGAGGTTTGTCCATAGAGCAATTAGAAGAATACACAAGTAATATCTGCAAAAATGTTTGTCAATAATGTTTGTTATAAATGAGATGGTATACTCAAGATTTATTGACTGAGAGAAATCCAGATAGCTTTATGATCTGAGAAGTATGTCTCTAGTGTGCCACATTGGAAGTTGTCAATATTTGTGAATATCAAATCAATAGTGGATCCATAGTCATTTCAGAATTCCGTCAAAAATGAAAGGGGATCAGGGTTTATGAATATTAAGATTGTGTTAAAATTTGAAAAAAATCCATCGAAGGATATTTGAGCTACGGTAGGACATTCAATGAAATCACGAAATTTTGACGAACAAAGTCCCATAACTCTGGAACAACAATTCAGAATTCCGTCAAAAACGAAAGGGGATCAGGGTTTATCAATATTAAGATTGTGTTGAAATTTGAAAAAAATCCATCGAAGGATATTTGAGCTACGGTAGGACATTCAATGAAATCACGAAATTTTGACGAACAAAGTCCCATAACTCTGGAACAACAATTCAGAATTCCGTCAAAAACGAAAGGGGATCAGGGTTTATCAATATTAAGATTGTGTTGAAATTTGAAAAAAATCCATCGAAGGATATTTGACATAGCGTACGACATTAACGGACGGACGGACAGACGGACGGACGGACGGACAGACGCGGGGTATACCATAATACGTCCCGTCATAGACGGGCGTATAAAAAATGCTCATTCCCCACATGGCCCTCTTTCACTATGACAAGTTTCATTGACCTTGCTAAAGTCATGAGTTATTGCAGTATCCTACCATTTAATACCGACACACTGACATAAAGATGGACGACAGACTAACAGATGGAAAGATGGTAAACCTCTAGTCAGCTCTAGTAAGATCAGAAGGGGACTTAGAAATACTTCCTATGCAAGAAAACCCACAATATGTAGAATGTAACAAAATACATTTCTTTTTGAAAACATATTACTTAGTAAATCATATGTTTTTCATTTTATCTTTCATAAACGCACATAATGTCAGTAGGGGCTCGTGAGGATTTAACAAACACAGCTGTCTGTTAATTGATATTTTATAGTAAAAGACTTCTTTGTTAGATGACATTAAGGCATAACTTGGAAGCAACCCCAACTCCATTCATGTGCACTTTATTTTTGGCCATGCACTCAAGTGAAATGTTGCATGGGTTTTGCTGGTAGAAAACTTGCCATAAATAAAGGACCACTAGCCTCTTACTTGAGTTCCCCACTGATGGAACAGATTGGGTTCCAATTTCTAAACAGTGTTACCTTTGATGCCAGGTAGATCAATGCTTGCGTGTTCATGTATCCCAATGACAGTGTTACCTTTGATGCCAGGTAGATCAATGCTTGCGTGTTCATGTATCCCAATGACAGTGTTACCTTTGATGCCAGGTAGATCAATGCTTGCGTGTTCATGTATCCCAATGCCGTTACAGTGTTACCTTTGATGCCAGGTAGATCAATGCATGCGTGTTCATGTATCCCAATGACAGTGTTACCTTTGATGCCAGGTAGATCAATGCTTGCGTGTTCATGTATCCCAATGACAGTGTTACCTTTGATGCCAGGTAGATCAATGCTTGCGTGTTCATGTATCCCAATGACAGTGTTACCTTTGATGCCAGGTAGATCAATGCTTGCGTGTTCATGTATCCCAATGTCTGAACAGTGTTACCTTTGATGCCAGGTAGATCAATGCTTGCGTGTTCATGTATCCCAATGTTACCTTTGATGCCAGGTAGATCAATGATTGCGTGTTCATGTATCCCAATGTTACCTTTGATGCCAGGTAGATCAATGCTTGCGTGTTCATGTATCCCAATGCCTTACCTTTGATGCCAGGTAGATCAATGCTTGCGTGTTCATGTATCCAAATGACAGTGTTACCTTTGATGCCAGGTAGATCAATGCTTGCGTGTTCATGTATCCCAATGTCTGAACAGTGTTACCTTTGATGCCAGGTAGATCAATGCTTGCGTGTTCATGTATCCCAATGTCTGAACAGTGTTACCTTTGATGCCAGGTAGATCAATGCTTGCGTGTTCATGTATCCCAATGTCTGAACGGTGTTACCTTTGATGCCAGGTAGATCAATGCTTGCGTGTTCATGTATCCCAATGACAGTGTTACCTTTGATGCCAGGTAGATCAATGCTTGCGTGTTCATGTATCCCAATGACAGTGTTACCTTTGATGCCAGGTAGATGAATGCTTGTGTGTTCATGTATCCCAATGACAGTGTTACCTTTGATGCCAGGAAGATCAATGCTTGCGTGTTCATGTATTCCAATGCCTTACCTTTAATGCCAGGTAGATCAATGCTTGCGTGTTCATGTATCCCAATGACAGTGTTACCTTTGATGCCAGGTAGATCAATGCTTGCGTGTTCATGTATTCCAATGCCTTACCTTTGATGCCAGGTAGATCAATGCTTGCGTGTTCATGTATCCCAATGACAGTGTTACCTTTGATGCCAGGTAGATCAATGCTTGCGTGTTCATGTATCCCAATGACAGTGTTACCTTTGATGCCAGGTAGATCAATGCTTGCGTGTTCATGTATTCCAATGCCTTACCTTTGATGCCAGGTAGATCAATGCTTGCGTGTTCATGTATCCCAATGACAGTGTTACCTTTGATGCCAGGTAGATCAATGCTTGCGTGTTCATGTATCCCAATGACAGTGTTACCTTTGATGCCAGGTAGATCAATGCTTGCGTGTTCATGTATCCCAATGACAGTGTTACCTTTGATGCCAGGTAGATCAATGCTTGCGTGTTCATGTATTCCAATGCCTTACCTTTGATGCCAGGTAGATCAATGCTTGCGTGTTCATGTATCCCAATGACAGTGTTACCTTTGATGCCAGGTAGATCAATGCTTGCGTGTTCAAGTATTCCAATGCCTTACCTTTGATGCCAGGTAGATCAATGCTTGCGTGTTCATGTATCCCAATGCCGTTACGGATGATCCTCAATGAGCCCTCCTTGAACGCTCCAGAACAAGTCACAAGCTGCATGAGATACACACACAGAGTCACATCCAGGCTGAGCATGAACATGGTATCAGAAAACAGCACAGAGTGACATCAAGGCTGAGCATGAACATGGTATCAGAATACAGTTGTCAGCCAAACACAAGAGTCTCAACCCTTGGTATTTACTTCAGAGACTGCATTAAGGTAGCAAAGACTAGAGCTTTAACAAAAGGGGCGAGGAATAATTGTGGCAATACATGTAATATGCAGGAAGTTGAAACAATTGCAACCTTAACCTTTTACCACTTAAATACGTAATTTGGCGTATTTGCAGTTCCTTAGAAAGTTAAATTTAATCAAAGACCTTTCTTATTAGATTCAAGTTTTTAAGGCTTCACTACCAACCCTTAAATACTGATGAGCAGTAAACAGCATAAAACATGAACAGACAGTGAGTTACTCGCAGGCTGTTCTGGTTTTATGCTGTTTGCCCATAGCCATTTTTACTTTGCTTCTGAGTGGGAAAGGGTTAATATGTACATACAGTCAATCTTGTATTTAGAGACCACTAAAGGGAGTAACCAAAAGTGGTCTCTTAATAAAATGGTCTCTAAATTAAAAAGGTCATTTGGGAAAAAAGCGGACCTTTTATTTTAAATCCAGATGCAAGATTATCTCCTTTTGACACAATGATGTCAGCTTGTGTAATCAAATGAATCTAATATAAATAAAATGAATAAAAGAAAGTTTTACTTAAAATTAGTTTTATTTGTTCTCTCTAATTCTAAATACAATGTAAATGGTTTGCACTGCAGAGAATGGGTTTTTCCGACTCCAAACTCATTCGCGATAAATTTAATTGCACTTTTACTCTTCGACACTTCCAATACCCGAATTTTCTCATTTTACGTTAATACTTTCAGTTTTGACTATTTAATTTCTGCATTTAAGCTCATATATATATATATATTACTCTATTATGGTACATAGGGAAATAAATAAAACACCTCGATTGAAAACTAACTATACAGACCTGATTGGAAAATTTACTAACACAAACTTATTAGCATAATAACAATTACAATTTTTTAATGAACAGATTTCGACACACATTACAGATTAATAGTTTATTAGTTTATTTTTTACACCTCTCGAGAACACTGTGAAAATGTTTGAAGCGTCAGCGCATTGTTTCTGCAATAAAATCGGTGATCAAATTTGTCACTTAACGTCCCAGATAATAAACTCTTTAATGCGTAGACTGTTGGCACAAACACCACAAATTGATACCCAGTTAGCATTAACACCGGTCAGAACCGTTCATCAAGACAAAGAAAAATGGCTGGTGTGAAATCACAACAAAGATGTACTCAATCATCTTATCGGCTTAGATAAACAATTAACACTGATTTGTTCCTAAATGGTCAACAGATTTACCACTTTTACCGCAAAGCGGTCGCTTAATTCAAGACTTGGACATCTAAATACACTAATATCAGCGGTCGCTGGTCGCATAAGACAAAAGTCGCTTAATACAATATGAAAATGTAGTAAAAACGCTCGGGCGGGATTCAAAAAGGTCGCTTAATTCAAGTGGTCTCATGCACAAGATTGACTGTATATCAAACTAAACTTTAGAAAATATATCTCTGAAACCAGTGTGCCGTTGGATATATAAAATTGTATAATGGTCCTCTATATAGTTTTTTTAATAAAACTGGTCAAAATATTGATAATAATTATGTTTTAGAAAGATCCTTAAGCCACATATGTTATTTTAAATGTAAGATGATGCACAATTTCATATCATAAGGATCAATGTCAAACACTTTGAATGTTGTATACTGAAAACTGAAGGAGACTACAGCAGGCAAGTTTGCCTAAACAGAAAAACAGACAGATGTCTATGGTCATTTAAATACCTTCCACTTACTTTGTAAAAAAGGATATAACAAGCAAATAATGATTCTTTTCGAAGTGGAGATACAGACAATCTAAGGCTAGTATCTACTAACTTAAGCTTAATCCACGTCTTGGATATATTTGTTGTGAAAGGATGACAAAACATTTCTGCAAACATTAATACATTAACGTTGGTAGGCATTGACGTGTTCATAACACCAGAGCAACTAGGACCATATCCTGGAGCTGATACTTTCCAGTAAGGGTTAACTGCCCCTGCCTCTTCAGATCTACCACACACATGTCCACTATGTAAGGACTTACCTGCCCCTGCCCCTGTCTCTCCAGATCAACCACACACATGTCCACTATGGGACCCAGGTTGGTGAATGTCTCCATCACCTGTACGTAGGAGCCTGCATCATCTGGGTTGATGTTTAACTGAAACATGGAAGCAAAATGAAACAAATCAGTATTCAACATTACACACAAAAACACATTATTCATGCTTTTTTTAGTTTTCACTAAATGTGTGATAGGTAGGTATCTAAACATGGGTGCCAAAAAGGAGTCTTAGATGGAATTTGAAAATAACATATTTAAAATAAAATGAATTTCTCAATAACAAAAACACACTCTTTGTCACCACCGTTAAAATAGTTTGAATACATTTAAATCTTATCTTGTTTGCAATAATGTGTTGTAATTACAACAAGTCAAATAACTGAGTATGAAGTTAAGCAGATAACAAAACAAGAGGGCCTGAAAGGCCCAAAGTCGCTCACCTGAGATAACAAGATATTATTGGGACAAATCTTCTGACCAAGTTTCACGAAGATCGGAAAATAAATGTGGCCTCTACAGTCAGTCAGTCACGTGACTGTCAGCCATAACACTGCTGCTAACTTGTGCGAGTCTGCGATTCCAAAAGACAAAGACGTAGAGAATACCCGCTTCACCGATGTCTGATAAATAAATTATTTTCAGGCGATTATCACATTTTTGTTGTTAAAATGATTGTTTGAAGTTGAGATTGATTGTTACAAATAAAATGTTTAAAATGCTTTCGTGAATTTGTTTTTGTGTGTGTAATTAAGTGGTAATCATCGGCGAAAATTTGCCGGTTCAGTCGCTCATATTATGTCTTTGATAAGACTTTTTACTTTTAACTTGTTACAAACAATTCACTCATGTATTTTTGTTTTGATTTTAATAGCCGCAACATCAAGCAGATTATATTTTAATTAATACTTATTAAAGATTCTCGCGAAATTAATTACCGCTAATTGCTTGTAATTGGTCTTAATTGGTAAGACTCTATATTTTAAAAATAACATATTATATTAAGTATGACATTTTGGATACGCCTTCCATTATTTTTCTTGTTCTAATTGAAATCAGAGATGCAAAAATTATTGTTTAGATTTAAATTAAATTTTGTGAGCTGGAATTATGTCACGTAAAAACCGAACTTTTTATCATGAGAGAGTGATATTGATCTTGACGATCTTTGAGGTGATTATACGGAAGATGAAGAGAATGTGAATATATCTAGTTAAATAGATTTTCATCTTGGAATCATGTAACAGCTATACAGCTATAAATACTAAAAAAAATGTATTTTATAGGTCTTTGCAGTAACGCAAAACATATGGATATTGACACTTGTTTAGTCAATTAATCGAAAAAAAACTCCGAACAAAAAACCTAAATAATATTTCAAAAATATATTATTTAGTGCAAAACAAATTATTAATACATTTATTTGCATCTTTAAAAAAAAAACGGCATTAGCATCAAGGTAAAGATTATCTGAAGACTGTAAGGCTGACAATTTGACACAACAAAGAGCTCTATGCATAAGCCGTATTGTGTTTTTTTTTCAGAAAAGCTTCAATAAATTACAATAGTAATACATCTAAATATAAAAATATAATTATCAATGGCATGAGTACGCTAGTGTGATAAACAAATGAGTGATAGAAAGTGTAAGGGGTGCATTGAAAATAAACGTACTACTAAGCCCTATTAAAAGCGAAGTGCATGACGGTATTTACATGCAATTTTAATTTGATGGGTTTAGTACAAAGAATGACGCTATTGAGGAATATTAACATACAACTGAAAAACACAACTTCACATTATGCAAATTGAACGGTGTACTCATGTATATTGAAAGCTTGTTACTAGTGAGTATGAGTGACAAATATCTAACATTTTAACCCACATATATTTATATACATATTTTTTTTAACATTTTTTACCTCTGTTGGTGTCAAATGTAATTCCTTGTTTTTATGATGTCGTTCGTGCACGTAACATTAAATCTTCATACCGAATGACGTAGTTTTAATTATCCGATACCCGCTAAATACGTTAAAATATTTTTACGTAAATTTTATAATTATTAAATTCTTTATTTTTTCATAAATTAAACTGGCTAGTATCTTTACGGTGTACAATTTCTGATATTCTATATTGGACATAACTTTTAATTTGTACAATATGTAACATATCTAATGTACGCAACTGTTAAGTATGTCGGGGGTAAATTATCCAACCAAATGACTGCTAAATACTACCAGAAAGAGGAGACATGGTGGTGTTTAATGACCAGACTGTCATCCGCAACCCAGTGTGGATGATGACATCATGTTAGTTAAGTCTGGACAATATCTGATCAAAACCAGATAATCAGATTATGCAGAACAAAGGGAGAAATTAAACACTGGAATGCAAAGGATTACGCGATTTTACGATTGATGCAAATAATCAAATGAAAAAATATTGCATTTAATTAATTTAAATGCTTTTTTTAAGGTGTCAATGTGTTAGTTTTCCTAGACAAATACCTAAAAATGCATGTTTTTCAAACATTTTTCTTTCATAACACTAGCGTAACATCTCCCCTGGCAGAAAAACTTTATTTCATACAACCAAGGTCATGTCATGACGTTCTTAGAATTTAGAAAGAAATTCATCCGTTGAATAATCAGTGCTCTCTTATATATGTTACCCGTTGTTAGCAGCAGTGTAATGGCGGACGCGGAGAGTATTCAGGGGAGATAATTGGGTAATGACTAAATTCTGGAACAGTCTATAGCCATATAAGGAACAAGAGGGCCATGGTGGCCCTGGTCGCTCACCTGAGAAGTATTAATGATAAGTAAGGGTTGTAAAACATCTTTTTGTCAAATTCAATGGTTTTTTATTACCATTTTTTATTGATTTGTTAACAGTGAAATTTGATATGATTAGTAATGGAGGAGCAAGAATAAGAAATTAAGACTTTTTCAGAAAGTGAATTGAACACAGTACACAATGAAGTTGTATACATTTTATGAATAAAAGAAATGACACTGCATTATAGTACCGTGATTTTATATGTTGAATATTTAAGGCATTTCGAAGAATTTCTGGATATATTGCACAATCAGCAAGTTCTGTTCAAACAGAAACTCGTTTGAACTTTTAAGCATACTTTCTGGCAATGATTTCAACAGACTGGAACACATTTTTAACTCGGCCCAGATATCATAACAAGAGTATTAACATGTTTTTTCAGCCGAGATTTCATTGGAACAAATGTTCCGACTCATGAAGATTGGCAAATAAATGTGGCTTATAAAATGTCAACAGACCCCAGCATCCCTGTTTTTCAACAAAGCAGAAGCATTTTCATGTTCTGTTAAGTTTCATAAAGATTGGATAATAAATGTGACTTCTAGAGTGTTAACAAGGTTTTACTACATAGCCATATAAGGAAAAATGCCATGCCCCCTTACAACAATGTTTTTTTAACGGATCTCAACCATTTTCGAACTAAGCCCAAATATCATAAGTACAAATATTCTGACCAAGTTTCATGAGCATTGGACCAAAAATGTGACTTCTAGAGTGTTAACAAGGTTTTACTATAGCCATATAAGGAAAACTGCCCCGCCCCCTGGCAGCCATGTTTTTCAACAGACCAGAACCATTTTCAAACTCATCCAAGATATCGTTAGAAAAAATGTTCTGACTGAGTTTCATGAAGATTGGACAATAAATGTGACTTCTAGAGTGTTAACAAGGTTTTACTATACACTAAAGCCATATAAGGTAAACTGCCCCGCCCCCTGGCGGCCATGTTTTTCATTCAACTGGAACCATTTTCGAACTCTTCCAAGATATTATTGGGACACATGTTCTGACCAAGTTTCATGAAGATTGGACTAAAAATGTGACTTCTAGAGTGTTAACAAGGTTTTACTATAGGCATATTAGGAAACTGCCACGCCCCCTGTCAGCCATGTTTTTCAACCAACCAGAACCATTTTCGAACTCGTTCAAGATATCATTATAACAAATGTTCTGACTAAGTTTAACAAATGTTCTGACTAAGTTTCATGAAGATTGGACAATAAATGTGACTTCTATAGTGTTAACAAGGTTTTACTATAGCCATATTAGGAAAACTGCCCCGCCCCCTGGTGGCCATGTTTTTCATCCAACCAGAACAATTTTTAAACTTGGCCAAGATTTTATTGGGACACATGTTCCCACCAAGTTTCATGCAGATTGGACTAAAAATGTGACTTCTAGAGTGTTAACAAGGTTTTACTATAGCCATATAAGGAAAACTGCCACGCCCCCTGGCAGTCATGTTTTTCAACCAACCGGAACCATTTTCGAACTCGTCCAAGATATTATTAAGACACATGTTCTAACCAAGTTTCATGAAGATTGGACAATAAATGTGACCTTTAGAGTGTTAACAAGGTAAATGTTGACGACACATGACGCACGATGGACAAAAGGCGATCACAATAGCTCACCATGAGCACGTTGTGCTCAGGTGAGCTCAAAATGCCCCGCCCCCGGGCAGTCATGCTTTTCAACCAACCAGCATCATTTCTGAACTCTTCCAAGATATTATCGGGTTGAATCTTCTTACCAAGTTTCATGAAGATCGGACAGTAAATGTGGCCTCTAGAGTGTTAACAAGATTTCACTATAGCCATATACCGTAAAACGTGTATAACGCGCATTTATGTATAACGCGCATTTACTTTTTAAAGCTAAAAAATCGGGCAAAAAAGTTTTTGAAGCAAAAAAATCGGGGGAAAAATTCCGTACCGCAGGCTAACTGAAAATCGTTATATTTACATTGCCGATCTTACTTATTCTTTTATTGCTTCAATTATAAATTATTTTTAAGACGATAACGATACAAGTTGGTGTTTTTTTTTAAATCATATTATGCGTAAAAATAAATGTTTGGATTTAAATGAATTATGCATGAAATGCACACTTTCCACGAGGATACCATCAAGGTTTTCATCATATGTCTCCGAAGTAACTGTCCACGATTTTATCGTGGAGTACACATAACGGATGGATTAGTTATAACTAAGAAACTGACATTATTGATTGGTATTGTCACCTGGTTATTCATGCATGACTAATTCACAACCGCGCGTTTTATTTACAATGCCGATATCATGCGTTCTTTTAGAGTGTCTAAAATTGACAGGAGACTTTAACGACTCAAACTTCTCAACACCATCACGACATTACCGGCGATAAACAAACAATGGAGGTGTGAAGCCGTTTGCCGGTTCGCATGTTTTGATAATAGCCCAGCTACACAAAACTTGACAGGTGACGCAAATTGCTCAATAATCACATCCTCAATCTTGACAAGACGTATGAAAACGTGTAAACAAACACAGCATCAATTTTATTAACACATTTGAAAAGCAAGAAAAATAATCTTAAATATATCGGTAATACCTTGCCGACATACTATTGTAAATCGACAAGTGCCCCCAAATAAATTGTGTAACCCTAGTACAGTAGGGTATAATATTGTGGGAAAAGTAAACAATAACATTTAAATAAAAATGGCTTCCTCGTTTTTCATTCTCTTCTTCAAATTTATTTGATTTCAATGCTCTGTACGTACCTGAAAAAAGATAGAAAATATATATGTTTACTTTATAATGTTTGTTCATCTTATTCAGATCGTCAATATAACACTATTATTAACATAGTTACAGTTAAAACACCGGAAAACAGAATGATGTGAATTACCGCTACTGGGTAACTGACAGCGAAAAAATGTCTTGGCATGGCTGTAGTTGTGCATAACGGGCATCAAGTTTTTAAAATGAAATTTTGGGGTAAAAAAGTGCGCCTTATACACAACTTTTTACGGTAAGGAAAAATGCCCCGTGCCTTGGAAGCCATTTTTTTCAAGCAAACACTTATTTTCGAACTCATCCAAGATATCATTGAGAACACTTTTCTGACCAAATTTCATGAAGATTGGACAATAAATGTGGCCTCTAGAGTGTTAACAAGGTTTTACTATAGCCATATAAGGAAAAATGCCCCGCCCCTGGTGGCCATGTTTTTAAAGCAACCGGAACCATTTTCGAACTCATCCAAGGTATCATTAGGACAAATCTTCTGACCAAGTTTCATGATGATCGGAAAATAAATGTGACCTCTAGAGTGTTAACAAGGTTTTACTATAGCCATATAAGGAAAATAGCCCCGCCCCCATGGTGGCCGTGTTTTTCAACCAACCGGCATCATTTTTGAACTCGTCCAAGATATTATTGGGATGAATCTTCTGACCGAGTTTCATGAAGATCGGACTATAAATGTGGCCTCTAGAGTGTTAACAAGATTTTACTATAGCCTTATATAGCCATATTAGAAAAAATGCCCCGCCCCTTGGCGGCCATGTTTTTCAAGCAAATGTAACCATTTTCGAACTCATCCAAGACATCATTAAGACAAATCTTCTGACCATATTTCATCAAGATTGGACAATAAATGTGGCTTCTAGAGTGTTAACAAGGTTTTACTATAGCCATATAAGGAAAAATGCCCCGCCCCCTGGCCAGGGCTCAACATTAAAGGTAGTCCGACTGTCCGGGACAACCAAATTGTTAGTCCGGACAAGTTAATATAGAAATTTGCTAGTCCGACAGGACAAGTGGTCATTATAATTGTATAACTTAGAAAAAATGCCTTTAAAGCCATTATTTCTGTGGAGATATCACTCAACTTTTCCGAGTATATTTTGTATACGTTTAATCGTCGAAGTCCGAGATATTCCGATAGTTCCATGTGATACATGTACTACACTGAACTGTTCACAAGGGAAGCAACCATTAACATTGTTTTCTTTGCCAAGATAACAAGAATATTCTCCCTTGTAAAGAATACCCATTTTACGACACCGGTACACACCGATCTTACAGACAATTAACGTAGTGACGTCCTCCCTATGTATAGAATGATTTTTTTTTTAATATCAGTTAAGTACTGTACATATACATCACTTTTAACATTTTCTGTTTGATGTTGGCAATACACAAGTTTTTGTCAGGTATTATGGCTTTGTATAATGTTTAAAAATCTATAATCTTGAGTTTTCCTGTTATTCTAGTCACTTCTTTTTGTATTGAAATTGCCTACAATCATGTTTACATGTAATTTGAACGATTCAAGTCTTTATGATTTGAGCATTTTGTATTATTTCATTATCTGGCAAAGTACTGAGCAGAATAAAGATATAATGGTCAGGACAAGTTGCTTTTTGGTCAGGACAAGTGAAATTATGGTCTACTTGTCCGACTGGACAAGTGGCTTCACAAGTTAATGTCGAGCCCTGCTGGCGGCCATTTTTTTCAACCAACCGGCATCATTTTCAAACTCGTCCAAAATATTATTGGGATGAATCTTCTGACTAAGTTTCATGAAGATTGGACAATAAATGTGGCCTCTAGAGTGTTAACAAGATTTAACTATAGCCATATAAGGAAAAATGCCCCACCCCTTGGCAGACATATTTTTCAAGCAAAGATTACCATTTTTGAACTCATCCAAGATATCAGTGGGACAAATCTTCTGAGCAATTTTCATGAAGATCGGAAAATAAATGTGGCCTAGAGAGTGTTAACAAGGTTTTACTATAGCCATATAAGGAAAAATGCCCCGCCCCCTGGCGGCCATGTTTTTCAACCAACCGACAGCATTTTCGAACTCGTCCAAGATATTATTGGGATGAATCTTCTGACCAAGTTTTATGAGGATCGGACAATAAATGTGGCCTCTAGAGTGTTAACAAGATTTAACTATAGCCATATAAGGAAAAATGCCCCACCCCTTGGCAGACATATTTTTCAAGCAAAGATTACCATTTTTGAACTCATCCAAGATATCAGTGGGACAAATCTTCTGAGCAATTTTCATGAAGATCGGAAAATAAATGTGGCCTAGAGTGTTAACAAGGTTTTACTATAGCCATATAAGGAAAAATGCCCCGCCCCCTGGCGGCCATGTTTTTCAACCAACCAACAGCATTTTCGAACTCGTCCAAGATATTATTGGGATGAATCTTCTGACCAAGTTTTATGAGGATCGGACAATAAATGTGGCCTCTAGAGTGTTAACAAGATTTTGCTATAGCCATATAAGGAAAAATGCCCCGCCCCTTGGCAGCCATGTTTTTCAAGCAAACTCATCCAAGATATCATTGAAACCAATCTTCTGAACAAATTTCATGAAGATTGGACAATAAATGTGGTCTCTAGAGAGTGAACAAGGCAAATGTTGACGTTGCACTACGGACGACGGACAACGGACAAAAGGCGATCACAAAAGTTCACCATGAGCACATTGTGCTCAGGTGAGCTAAAAAAAACAGATCAACTTTATAAACATGCTTGAGTGAGAGGTGAGGTAACTCTACAGTCTCAGTTTACCTTTATAAGCTGGGAATCTCCAAGTCTGCTGCCAATGTATACAACTCCATTATCTAAATATATGATGCATTCTGCAATACTCGTCTGCAAATAGTATGAAATAGCATTCAGTTAATTAAACTACAGCATTTAGATAACATATTTATACCACCTTATTACACAGTAGACATTTGTTACAAAAGGTTATTGACAGAAATGCTGTATTTTAATTTTCTTGTAAAGGTATGCCTTTGACATTGCAGGTGGCAATGCAGTTCTGGCAGACATTGCAGGTGGCAATGCAGTTCTGGCAGGCAATACACCATCTCATGCAACTGAAAGTTTGTGCCATGTGATTCTCAATCAAACAATGCTTTGTAAAGTTATGGAGAAGAAAGAAAAACTATTATGATTGTTATGTTCAATATTTTGATCTTTGAACTCATAATTTGACTTGGACATAGAGGGTACACAGGTCGTAATTGAATGCAGCAGTCTGTCTCACGTATTTTATATACCACAAGCTTTTTATTTGACTTTTAACCCATAGGTCAGACGTTGACCATAAAGGTAGCCAAGGGTTTTTTGCATGCAGAATATTGTCTTACACTTGTGCACAATTATTTCAAAATCCTTCAAAGCATATGAATGGTACAGTGCAGTTAAGTGTCAGGAAAGTCAGACAGAACAAAGATATTCCTGTACAGCCAAACACTATTTAAATAAAGCGGATATAAACAGTGGTAAACTGTAACAGACATTTTTTAAACCCATTCGGGACATAACTAGAATCCCAATATCATAATATACTAGTTTTATATTTAATTGAATTAAAACATACCAACTATTTCTCACAATTAATTTTACAATTTTTGCCAACTTTTCATAACCTGTCAATCAAAAAAATTCCTGCAAAAACATCAATTCATGACAAAGATTGTTGTTCTCTCAAACAATATTGTCTAAAAAAAAACTAAAAACTTGTTAAGTCAATAGCATGCAGGTATGAAATATTGACCCCCATAAAGATTGTATCTCAATTTTGTACCCATTCTATTCTGTGGTATTGTGGCGACTGTCTTGACCTAATTTTTGCCATTCTCAACCTCAACCGACCTTGCCAAGAAACTAGACCTTGATCTACCTCCAATTGTACCTGGGCTTATCACTCCTACCCACTTGACACCTACTCCCCCCAGGACTCAAACTTTACCCACCGCTCTGAGGACCTGGATCTTGAACCTACCTCCCCGAGGACCTCGACCTTGAGATCCTTGATGGTTGCCGTGCCATCCATCTTCTCCTCCTTTTCCAGTAGCAGCATGAAGAGTCTACCAGCCATGTCTCCCAGCAGGTACCGCTGACCATTAGAGTCCACCTTACCACAACATGTGATGGTACTTTGCTGAAGAGAGGGAAATACTCAAGGGTCATATAAGACAACATGCCTGAACATATGATCTGATATTGTGCAACCCAAACCGCTACATACCAGACCTATAATTCATTTCCAAAATTAACACATGTTTGTAAATGAAACAAACATCCTCATGAAGCAATGCACACATTAAACAGCACAAACAAAGCTTTGCATACTTTTATATAAACATGGTTATTTACTACAGATGGGGACATGAAGGACAGACAGATATTGTGTATAACAAATAGTTGAAATTATCATGTAATAACAAATTTATACACAAAGCAAAAAGATTCAGGAGTCATATTGGCTTTGTGTTGCAACATAGGCCCTTGAGCTAAAGCTCTCATGTCCATATTGCTACACCTGACCAATCTGATCTCTTGAACATGAGTGCTTGGTGAAGATTCTCAAAGAATATTGTATGTGTCAAGCAGAATCCTTCGATACAGTGTCATGAAAATGTTGTACCCATGGCCAATCAAACAAACGTATGTGTCAAGCAGAATCCTTGGATACAGTGTCATGAAAATGTTGTACCCATGGCCAATCAAACAAACAGGCTTCAGCTGCATATAAAGACTAATTGTGTGCCATTAACACAAACAGTTTATTGTGAAATGCTTGACTATTTGCCGAATAATGACAATATGAAATCATATAACTTATAAAAATAACTTTTCATTTTAATTATTTACTTGTCAATAAACAATAATTTAGAGTCCTGGTGCGTCGTCACTTAACCTTGTCCGAGTTTTATCAGTATTTTAAAGCCACTCATTGGAACAATTTTTTTTATTATAAACAAATTATTATAGATAAGACAAACATTATTTTGCATATCAGCCAGTCAATGGGAAAACCCAGCTTCATGCATGAATGTCACAAAATAATCTGGCAAATCACAGATGACACACATAGACTGCCACTTGACTTCGGTTCAGATGAGACGTCTTGAGCGGAAAAATTCCTTTAAAGCAGAAAATGTTGTAACTGATTAGCCTGTAGGGAATGCATTAAGCCTGGTTATCCCAGGTCATGGCTCATATATTTCATGACCAGCCTGTAGGGAATGCATTAAGCCTGGTTATCCCAGGTTAAGGCTCATAGATTTCATGACCAGCCTGTAGGGAATGCATTAAGCCTGGTTATCCCAGGTCATGGCTCATATATTTCATGACCAGCCTGTAGGGAATGCATTAAGCCTGGTTATCCCAGGTCATGGCTCATATATTTCATGACCAGCCTGTAGGGAATGCATTAAGCCTGGTTATCCCAGGTCATGGCTCATATATTTCATGACCAGCCTGTAGGGAATGCATTAAGCCTGGTTATCCCAGGTTAAGGCTCATATATTTCATGACCAGCCTGTAGGGAATGCATTAAGCCTGGTTATCCCAGGTTAAGGCTCATATATTTCATGACCAGGTTCAAGTTTTCTTTTTGGAGTGTTGACAGGAAATTTCACAATGCTTTTTTTGTTCTCTGTCTCCATGTAGATTAGCATGAATCCTGTTTCAACACTGATTTTAACACAGCATTTTTAAATTTATGAACACAGGAAAAAACATGAACGAACATACTGATAACCAAAATATTACCCATGATCTAAGAGGAAAGAAAGTCCGCAAGACCAAGATTTGCCAATCTTGAAAAATAAGTCAAAACTCCGCTTCAGTTGAATCTCACCTTTATGGTATGAGGGGCAATAGGTATAAACTGGTCTCCCTTGTGGTATGTGATGGATTCCTGGCCAATTATGAGGGCCCCTCCAAAAGGGGAGGGTACTGCAATGAGCATGCTGGCCTCTGTTTCCACATTGTCTTGTTTCCAGGGACCCTTGTTTAGCTCCTTATCACGTAGTGATATCTCGTATGTCTTCACATGACGACCATGCTGGTCCTGGGTAAGAGAAAGGAAACAAAAACAGTCAGGTTATTATGTGAATTGCTACCAAAATGGGAGATATTGACAGTACTTAGCATATATTCAAATATATTAAAATTAATGTGGAAATGTTTGACATTCATTTTGAAACAAAATAACGTCATACCCTCTGCGACCATTTCATTAAAAATGCATCTATTATTATAACAGCTGCAACAAGGGACAAAATTGTCACAAAACCAGGTTTTCATTGTGAAAAAAAAACAACGTCCAATGATGGTGAACAAATGTGCCAAATGATTTTAAAATCTGACAATGAACGGCATAGTTATGGCCCGGACAAGCTTGTTCCGCCCGCCCGCCAGCCCGCCCACATTCGCCAATCTAATAACCAGTTTTTTCCTTCGGAAAACCTGGTTGATAAAATATCCAAAAATGGTGCACATACTTGATGCACCAGTATTATAGTGGGTGTGGTGCAGTCATGTAGAAACTGGATATCAATCACTGTCAGCTCCTCTAGCCTGAAATTCACCATACATCTAGAACCAAGACTACTTACATCAACACAGTCTTTGAGAATGTCATAAGGTCAAGACACTGTGACTTTTTTATTAAATGCCTTTTAAACATTCAAACATATTGATCTGGGTTTAAAACTTACATGTAGACCATGGTGCCCACACTTGGTCTTTCAATAATTTATAAAAAGGACATATGAGCTTCATCAGAAAATCCTAACGTCATCCAAAAAAATGATGAGACATTAACAATTGCTAATATCCATGTCTGCTTTACTATTTTATTAATTCTATCATATTAATTAAAATTTTAAAGCAAACGAAAGAATAAGTAATAATCACAAGGCTGAATGAAATTGTGCGGGCATTTAATATAATTTTCCGTGCAGATTGTAGTCAAAATAATTGCTACCCTGTTAACCTTTCACAATGGTATGTTGTGAACAGGGATTGCACAATTAAATATTGGCAGGTTTATAGTGATTTCTTATCTCCATGTTGTTAATAAAAATTCTGAAACCTTGACAGAATTACTTTTTAAATAGCTCTAAACACAATGTAAAACTAAGTTGTAACTGATGTTTTGCTAGTGTGTTCATAAATAACAATCAAATCAAATACCCATTGGAAGTTTTCTAAAAAGTTGGCTGCAAATTAACAAGGCTTTCATATTTGACATACATGTGTAAACATTACCTGACATTGAAGGCCTTGAGTTCCTTATTGTCCCTGTCCAGGGGTATCACTTTGAAGAGTCCATCATAAAGCCGCAGACCGATCACTCTGCACAGCGGGTCAACAATACCTATAATACCCTGCTCTGCCGGACGGCCAATGCGATCCTATGAAGTACAATTGTCCATACATTTTGAAATGCTACTTGAAGACAGGACTGTCTTAAAAGTTTTGATAATAATGTCTTGTATTTAAGGCTGTAATATATGCTTTAATGAAGAAAGCAAAAATAAGATTTGTTAAACCAAAATAAGCTCATTTGTAGCATGTACTGCAGGGGTGTGATTTAACAACCAGCCCAGGGGAGAAAAATGCCCTACCCCCCTTACAGAGTTCAATTAAACTCTTCATTTACTTATAGATCAAGCAAAGTTAATAAATATTTGTCAAATTAGTTTGACATTGACAGGGATGAAATCAGCTGAAAGAAAAAAAAATCACACCCTTAAATTAGCAAATTAGGCAAATGGCAAGGAAACCCATGCAGCACTTAACCAACAGATTCTTAAAATAAGACATGCTGCACGTACCTGTACATTTCCGTGTGCCCTTGTTATGATCTCCAGGTTTTCTCCTTCTTGCTGACACTCCAGGATCATAGCATTGTACTTAGTGGTCAGCAAGAACATCAGGTCCTTGGGCTCCCCCTGGACAAAGTCAGAATGTTAGAGAGCTCGTCATGAAACTTTTCTACCTGCTGCACATTTTCTTTGTATGATACAGTAAGCAGTATACATAACTTGGAGGGTTGTATACAAAAGTGTTCTCTATGTATGGTGTGGAAATGGGTTTCAAAATTAAAGCAATTGTGACCTTAAACACCAGCTTCTTGACCTAAAATTCCATGGGCTTCATCCTTTTCTCCGAAGTTACCAGTAATACAAACTTGGATAATAAAGCATCCTCAAGCTATCCTCAAAAAACAAAATGGCCTCTGGGGAAAACAGTTTTCATGTTACAATCCCTGGCGACCTTGGTATGGGTGTTCCTAGTCTTAAGATCCCAAAGTATGATTATTGTAGGTCTAAGCATTCTTTAGATATCATTCAGCATTGCCAAAACAAATGTCATGTTACAGGCCTCTGTGGCTGTGTCAGGTAATTTAACATTTTGATTTAATATCAAAGACATCCTCTTTTTCTCTATGGTAACCAGTAAACAAATTTAAATAATTGTAGATCAAAACACTTTCTAACAAGAGCTGTCTCCACCAGAAGACATATGCCCCTGAAAAACGCTTTTTCGAAACCTAAACGCATATTTCGAAACCTAAACACGGAGCCTAAGTTCAAGGTCAAAGGGGTCAAAATTTGTGTGCATATGGAAAGGAATAGTCCATATACACATGCACACTTAATATGAAGGTTACATCTGAAGCGACATATAAGTTATGAGCATTTTTCGAAACCTAAACGCAAGAGTGTGACGGACAGACAGACAGACAGTGCGATCAATATATGCCCTCCTTGGGGGGCATAAAAATCTATTTGAATGAAAATGTCTACACATTTTGGAAAGAGAACTAATCATCCCACAGATGCAAAGCAGCAATATACACCCAGTTTTTTCACAAAGGGACATAGTTAAACAACATTTTTAGTCCTAGCTGAGGCTTGACACATAATTCTGGGTCTAGTAGGCTTTAGTGATAGTTATTACATTGTCCAATCACCAATTGATTTATAATGCATTATGCATTTAAAAAATCAGGACTATTTGTTTGACAGAGACTTTCAATCCCAATCGTTCCTGACATATTCTTACATTATCTTACATTGAACAGTCATTCTTTAACAAAGTGTGCCAATATTTTGTCACAAAACATTTATAATCATGTTTAATATACAAATAAACAGGTGTACAATAGGGCTGTAACTAATACACTAGGTGACGAATACGATACATATCACAAATACAGGGTGGCGAATACGAATATTTATTCACGAATATGAATTTCAATGAACAAAAGTAATACTGACAACTTGACATGACATTACATAGTATGAAACACTGAGTATTTGTCAATTTGATTAATTCAGTATCATTGTTGGGATAATTGCATAATGAAAATATGAAATATAAACTTTGAAATAACAAAACACTGACTAGAACTGCTTAAAATTTGAACACAGTTTTGAAAACATGACTTGTACCAATACAATCCTTGAGCAGAACAATTAAGAGTCAACAGTTGGCCTGATATCAATAGCATTCCCTTTACTAGGCTCCATGTTTGTTGATAAGTAGCACAATCATTGTCGTAAAGATAAACAAAAAAGAAATTCCATCTGCTAATCCTTTTTGTGTATGTTTGAGCATCAAAACACTCGTATTTACCTAAATAAACATTAAACAACCATTGAAAGATTTTTCAATTCAATATCGTTAATATTCAACTGTTGCCCGCAATTTTTGTTGATAATCTCACTGTGTAACATAGTGGGTTGGGTAAACATGATGATAAACGCCGGTATAAGGCGAAGAACATTTAAATATAGGGGTTTATTGTATGAACATTTATTTGAAAGGTAAGATAAGATGATTTATCTTTCAAACTCGAAACCACGTTGTTTGTATTCGTCAAATATTTGGTTCGGGAGGTGGCGAATAATAAATACGATTTGTCCACAGCCGTATTCGAGTAATTTGAATATTCGAATGTATCGTTACAGCCCTAGTGTGCAATATATTCAGTGTAAACCTACAGGAGGCCTGAACAACTCCAGGACTGCTATTCTGCCATAAATGCCAACTTCTTTGATGGGCCGCAAACCTTCTGGGGTGACAACATAAATCTCAAGACGGCTGTTTTTGGCTATGATAAGATTAAGGTCATCCGTGGAAGTGAAGTTGCCTGAAATTAGATTGGAGGTATTTCATTTTAGGTCATACTAATTTTTTATCGAAGGGATACACGTCTGAATGCCGCGATGTCTGGGTATACAATTTCATTGATACCTTTCACATGGTAGATTTGGATATATCGACAAGACTTGCAGCTGTACACTTATCTTATAATGTAATAATTTCAACAGAAAATTATGTTTGTGATTCACATATGCAATCCAAGAATCTTATTATCATGATTATCTAACAGTAACAAATAACCGGTTCAAAAAACATTACACAAGCCACTTCCATATCAAGTAGCGCCTGATAAATCAAACGCAAAATTGATGACGAATTAAAAACATAAGTAAGAAATATGACCTGTCACACAAGCATTGACTGCCGTTGGCTTATGAGCAGTCACATAGTAATTATTTGCCATGTTCTTTATTTTTTGCACAGCTTTGTTACTTCTCTTTCCAAATCGTACAGCCGCTCATTATCAATGAACACAGCAAGCGTTTGTTGATTTTATTCAATCGCGCATGCTTGGCGCGGTTTCCATTATTTTGCGACATTCAACGTCGGGTGAGAGGAACGTTTTTTTTCCAAATCGATCTGAAAAAAATGAGAAAAGGCATCAATGCGAACAATTAAAATGAGATCACTCGTTAAGATTTCGAACTTTATGACATGTCGAAGGCTGCTTTATTTTAGATTGAGAGTGTCACAGAAATACTAAGTACGCCCAGAGTGTGTTATTCAGGAGATCTGCAAGGTTTTATCGCGCTACACTGTCTAAGAAAGCGTGTTGAACTTGAGTGTCTGACAGTGGAACAAATGGGGTGAAAGTCCGTTGGATATTACATCAGATTTATATTACATATTTCATTTATTGTTTACCGACTGTGTGGTGTGAACATGGATCATACTCCTATATAGATCACAATTTGGAAACCAGCACGTTGTATTTTTCCTCAGTTGGTCAGATAAAAGTTTTATAGCATTACATTAAAAGGCTAATTAATTGATCAATTAAAGAGTTTGGTATAATTGGATATAAGCACTTTAATCTATTGACGATTAAAATGGCATATAAGGCTAAAAAAAGCATTAAATTAAACAAATTATATAATAGTTTAAATTAAGTGTTTCTACTATAACGATCGACGTAATTATGCCGACATATTTTGTTCTTTTAGTTTAAAGGCGTTTTAATTTTTTTGTGTGTGTATGTTTTTTCTTCGAAAATATGAGGTTAAATTTTATTTACACTTATATGTATCATTAATATTGCTGGGTCAAGTGTGAGGTTGAGCGCTCTAAAACCGGTTTAAACTCCCAATGCTTTTTGCATTGACCGTTCCAAGGCAGTTTTATTCTTATATGTGTTTATGTTGTTTTGTATTGTGCTGTTTTGTACTGTTTTGGCAATTGATCACTAAATGACCAACTAATTGTATATTGTGAGAATGCAATACTGCTCCAGCAGCTGGAGTTTTACTTTTTATACTGACACTCGTTATCATTTCATACCATATTTTATCAAACTCGTCCAGGAAATTCGTTCGTACTTACAAAATTCCTGAACTCGTTTAATAAAATTTTGTATGATATGACAACTCGTGCCAGATCCTATATATATTTGCGTATAATAGACATTAAAGCATCGATTAACATCCTTGTTAACTACTTAGTATACCGGTACACTTTTTTCGACATAGACCTCTGTTCAACGGCATGAGAAACGCATTAATTTGCTTCATCCGTGTGGAGTTCGTTAGGATACGGTCAAAACAAACCACATTTGTGTTATTTATCCTGTTTTATTATCGCCACTTTGTGTATGAATCGTGCTTAAAAATGCTAATCTGACGCATGACCAGATAATAGCATATTTGGCGTCGCGTTCCTTTTCACAATGTGCCCAACGTGGTGCAGATAAAGTACCATCCATATGCATGTTCCGTATTAGTCGATCGTACAGAAATGAGGGAGGTGAATCCAGAAACCGGTGTGAATTGGTTCTAGTATTGCAACATATAGCCATCCCGGGGTTAACGCACGACTATCTCCACTTATTCGCAATATCGACACAATTATTTTTACATCAATGATATTCGCAAAAACAATAAATACCATTATTAATATACCGATTTATACCGTCCCTTTTTAAAATCTTTACTGTCGCCGCATGTGTTTTGTATTTAATTGGTCGTTTTAGGCCTACTATTTGTTGCGGCATTTTAACGGGGTTCATCTTCGTAATTTCTGAGCATTCTTCCGTGGATCATGCTACCTTATCTTGACTAGGATTATGCATGCGGATGTCAGGTCATTTTTACTGCGTTGGACTTAATCAAACCAGACAGTGTGACAAGAAAAATCGACGATACCGCATGTATATTTCTGTGCTTGTTGCTTGTTCTGTCAATAAGGTCAATTTGGCAAGAGTTAGACGACTGTACGTGACTGTTCACACTCCTGGATTGCCAATTAGGCAGAGTAGGAAACTGCCTTTTGGCCCCGCGACTTTTAGAGGCCCCATGAGACCGTGGCGATGTATTGGTTTCATATTACTTCTATCTAGATAAATAGTTAAATATGTAAATATACAGACTAAAGCTATTGTTTTCTTAAATTCGTATTATAATCATTATCAGTATTGGCATTACGGTATTATTATGGAATTACATGATAATTAAAATTGTATACCTATTATGCTATAAAAGGACATTATCACAGTTTATATATTGCCTTCCTTGGCACTGGTAGGCTAATTTACATGTTTTAGCAGACACTAAGCCGACTATGGACCGGGGCGTGGGCCCAAAACGTTTCACTGCCTATTGGCCTCCACGATGCTAATCCGGCATTGACTGATAAATGATAATCGCAATTGTTGTAATTATACATACACCTGTACTCTTACACTCACTCCATCGCACTTAATTCTTACGTAACGCTTACAATACGAATTTTACACATAATTTATAAATTGCCATCGTGTTCAATATAGCTGCGTTGAAAAAACATTTCGCAACGCCGGGCTGATTGCGACTGTGGTTTCATCCTGCTGCACGTGCATGCAAAGGTTTTGTTGTCTTAATAGAGGATTGCAGGCTTTTCAATTGTTGAGGAAATTATCTGCACCAGATAGTAGAGCCCGTTTAACGCATACATAACGCACGTTAGGACTGTTTATTGACATTTGCAAGATTTGTCTGGAATAAATTGTATATTTCTGGCAAAGCAATCATCTTAGCAAGTACGTCTATAGCAAAGTAAGTAGTCAAATTCCAGTCTGGTATTTTTTATACTGAATACAGATTTTTTTAAATGTACAATTTATTCATGGATCATATATCTTTGATATGGAGGTCAGCTGAAGTATTTTAATAATAGTTTGTCCGAAAACAACAACGTATTCTACAGGGTACAGTTTAATTTGTAGCCAAATATAAACAAAATAACGAAATTATTACAGTAAGGCAATAAACTGAATGAAATAAAATGAACTGTAAATCCCATACAAATGGCAGCATATGCTACTTCAGGAACACACGACATCCACCACTGTGAAAATACTGTAAATCCGATGTAAAATGTGGCACTGTGGCAGCTACATGCAGTTTATCAAATTCAAATGTAAGTATATTATCCTGATATTACTATGACCTATGCAGTTTCTAATTAAGAAACAAAATCACAATGTAATAAAAAAATCTTTAAAAAATGTTTATAGATTGTACTTGAACGGAAAATAAACGCCGTTTTAATCAATGTAGGTCACTGTTTCAAAACATGTAAGGTTACATTACAAACATACATCAGAAGTAATCACTTATCAGTTACAGCTGAATGTGTACATCTACTTATTTATTGAAAATGAAACTGGCACTAGATTTGCGTAGATTTCTATTACATACAGTAAATATTGTACATTAAATGAAAAAATATTTTTTATAAAAACTTGACATTTAGATCTAATAAAAACATAATAAACCTTTTCTGACACTACAAATAATCAACAATACTTAGCTAAGCATGTGAAATTTATGTATACACATTACTATATTGTATGCTGCAATTAACATAAACGTAAGAACAAAGATTCGAATAAAATTATCATACAAACATTGAACCATTTTATAAAAACAAAGACTCAACTTATTCAAGTCTTATAGTAGCAAACAGTCTACAACACCATGAATACAATTCACATTTTACTTTCAAGTATTACATATAATTTTAAAATTATTTAGTTTACTAAAAAAAGGAAAGTATTTATATCTAGTTTAGTATATGATATCTACAAGTATTTATATAATTTAGTATATGGTATCAAAAAAGTTCTGTATATAATTTTACAAATACACTGTAAGTTGTTCTTTTAAAAATGAGACAGTTTGAACTTCATTGTAATCCTACAAATGTAACAAATTTAACACCATACACTTTTGCATGCTTTTATAGTGATTCATTAGCTTTAAACTACAACAACAACACATTGAGCTGGAAACAATTACTTGAAGCATGTACAATAACACTTAATAATATATCTATGTACGTAAACGTAATCATATCGATTATTGTGAACACATAAACACAGATAATCAGCTAACAATAGCTTACAACATTTCAGCAAACTTCTGCCAGGATCAAAACCTGAGCTCCCAAGTTTTATACTGCTAATTCTCTTCATTTTTCAAAAACAGTATGGCAATCACCACACATTTTATATCACACAATGTTTTTTTCCCAATAAAACATTCAGTTAAAACCATTTTGAACATCTTCTTTTTTACAGATCCTTTTAAGTTCTAAGCAATTTTGAATTGTAATATTTATACATGACACACCCCACATTGAACTATTCATGTTGCATATATCGAACTAACACTGAACCATCCTTCAATTTGTAATGATACCATTACATAGAAGTGTACACTTTTAAACACATTTATACAATAACAAGTTAACCAAGCAGTACCATGCTCTTCTCAATTAAAGTATGGGATATCCTATAACAAAGTCATATGTTTACAATTTGCTGTGCTTTTTTTTAAATCCTGGATGTAATGCTATTTGTTTTCCTCAGAAAGCAATATCAATTTACATAAGAGAATAAGACATTACAGCATGAAACATCTGTATCTCGAATAGCAGAGCTGATACACTAAACCACAGAGATGAGTAAATATTACACAAAGAGTTAAAGTAGATAGCCAATTTGTGACTTGAAGCATTCGGTTCACATACATCTAATATGTATACAGGCAAAGGCCCAATTAAGCGATACACACTTTGCACATAACTCATACCCACTATATTTAATTGTTATACAGCAGTGCATACAATGACACAGATTCTATTAAAACTTGACAACACAATGAATAATTATAAAAATGTTTCTAAATATGGTTGTCGAGAGGAGGTGCTCTCTACCATAAGTTTGAGGACTTTCCCCCTGGTGGATTTGAGACGCGGATTTTATGACGGCGAGGCTGATTATCATCAATTTGATCACCTGAAAATAGAAATAATTATGGAAATAACATATCAACTATATCTATGAAATAATCATTATATCAACCAGATTCAATTTCTATTTTAAAATGCTAACAAGTTAAAACAATTTGTCTTTAAGCAAATTAGGGATTAATATCATACACAGAAATAAAGAAAAATATTTCTTTTCATAATTAATAGATGCAATTTAATTTGATATAAAGCTTTTTTTATTTTATGGAGAGAACCATATATATAATAATTACCATATATACATATTATAAAATGATGCTTTATCCCCAGCAATAATTTTTATTAGTGATCTTGATTTTTTAGCAAGAATGATTGACTCATGACATGCAAGCATACTTGAATCATGAATGACGAAAACTTTACATGAAAATCATTCAAGGGATATAGGAGATAGATATACAAAAACAAAAAGGCTGAACTATTGGCCCTTAAGTAAGACCTAGACCTTAAGAAATGTGACCTGTACATTGTAGGCAAGTTTCATGACAATTCTTCAGAGGATACATGGACTGTAAATAAAAATAAATGATGAAACCTTGAACTATGAACTTTGTCTTGAGCTGGTATGACTCACTCATGCCTACTTTGCACTGTCTCAATGGCCTTACAATAGTAGGTAATTTTGATAAATCATACAATTGAAATGAGAGAAATGTATCAGAATAAGAAATTTAGGCTTAGAAAAATAATATTTACATTTAAGTATGACCTTGAGCATGACTCATGCCTTTTATACACAGTCACAATCATAATATTATTGTAGACGAGTTTTCTAAAAAAATCTTTCAATGGCTACATGACATATGAAACTATCCTTCAATGGCTACATGAGATATGAAGCAAACACAAACATAGAGGCTCAAACCTCTGACATTGAAGTACAATCCTGACCTTGAGCCACCTTTGCATATTGTGTCAATGCGCTTAACATGTAAGGAAAGTGTCATGAAAATCTTTCTAAAGGTATAAGAGACATGGAGTGGACATGTTGTCTGCCAAAATGCACTCCTTAAATAGCCCACCCACCTTATGGCACAGAATGAATAATTAACCAGCGAATTTTATAATTTTGACCACAAGATTCCCTCCATCAACTTCAAAATCAACCTATTTATAAATGCACACTTAAATTAAAGAGTTTCATTTTCATAAATATGTAAGTAGATCTACAGTTAAATAAAAATATTATAAGCATTAGCAAAACAAATGATAAAATCTAAAAATGTGCTAGCCCGTTTAACTGTCGAGCATACTATATAACAAACTTAAACAGCATAACATATATGGTTATAATACTCAACATAAATGGTTTACACCAGATCTTGGTGTATCATATGAGTTGCTAACCATTATAAAATTTTGTTTTTTTTCAAACGCAGGAGTGAGAAATTAAAATAGCCGAACAATTTTGGGCCTGTTTTATAACTGATTCAACCCAATGCTACATTTAAGCCATTGTTTATAAAACAAATAATGTTTCTTTTAATAAAAAGCATGTTGAGCATTTCATTGGTAGTTTTAATGATAGATCATTACTCAATTAAAATTAAAAATTATGGCATTAAGAATAAATTAGCAAAGTAAGCAGGCATATTCTGGACCTATTATATTACCCAAAACAGAATTATTACAGTGAGGCCAGCTTAAACATCATGCTTTTGTTAACATCATATAGATAGATAATGCATTCCGTCATATTCGCAAACCTTATTTTAAGATGAAACACAAACAGAATGAAATAAGCATGGTATGCATAGTTTAAATTTTTAACAAACACAGAACTCTCTAAGAAGCGTTTTATATATAAGTCTACAAATCTGTCAATTCAAGTCATTCAGCCAAGTCTAGTAAAAGAGAATTCACCTGCGATTGTTCCTGAATAAAAGATGAGTATCCCAATATTAGTTAAACACAAACATGGAATAATTAGAAAATTTCATATCATTTACATCTCAACAGTATCAATTTCTCGAGTCTAAACATTCCACGTGGCAATCTAAGGCATATCCCCCGCAATGATCCTTTTGACCCAAAAGTGTGACTTTTGCCAAGAGGTGCTATGATTTGTTTATGTCAACTGCACATGGTCTCAATAAAAAAAATACTTGCACAAAGAGTCATGAACATCCTTCAATTTCGGATATGGAGCAGACACGAAAAACTGACCTGAAAATGAAGGCTCAGACAGATATCCTTCAAGCCTGATAATGACCTTGCGTGAAAAGCCAATGGCATATACACATTGTCTTGATCATTTGAAATAAGTTTCATGAAAATCATTCTAAGAATATAACAAATATGGAGCATGAAAACTCAACAGCTGAAAGCTACCACCAAGTATTACTGATCACCAGGAATACATATAACAGGTTGTACCGGTAGATAATCTGGGTCAATAGATAAATGATGTTAATTTGACAGGCAAGGCATACTGAATATGTTTCCAGGAAGACACAATTTTCTGATGGTTAGTCTGGAGAAACAGGAAGAAGAGTAATGGATAATGGTAAAACTATTGGATCACAAGAAAACATACAGTGTTTAGTTTTAGATGGGAGTGAAATGCTTGTATATATATATATTTGATAAAATCTTAAACCAAACATAGAAATGATGAAGCCAAATAAAGAAGCTTTGAATGGTTCTATGCGCTACCAATAAAGTCCAATATTATATTTTATAATAAACTGGGGTAAATCTGTGTGAATGTAGAACAAGCATGCCTCCACATACAAGCACCATGCAAGGGAGTGATACATATGTAGAGGGTGCTAGCGAAGATTCTGCTTTCTTATATATGGCATATACAAGTTACTTATAACAATGGTTATACAAGGTACTTGTATATCTAACCCTGATGCATTCAATAATGCTACATTTGGAAGTCAGAAAATGCTTGAGGCTATTACAAATTAATGTTTTTCCCATTCCAATTAAGTAAAAGTATTTTGACTAGCTAATGAGGACATTCAACATTTTACCATTACAAATGTATGTATTCTTATCCCATAAACTGCCTTCATTTAAATTAAAAAGCGTCGAGGCCAAAAAAGGCTTTTACCAAAGTGCTGTGAACTGCAAAATGCTTATGAAGCAAACGATGATCAAACACAAATTGAAATATAAGAAAGTACAAAGCCAAACATTGGGACATTCAAAAGTTGGAATATCATGGGTAGTGTATTTACAAATATAATTTGTAAGGTTTGAAACAAAGAAGAGGCGTTTGAAAGAATTAAGAACTCAAATTCATGTACATTTGCAACATTTGAAAGCAATGAGTGAAAATGAAACATGTCCAAATGGCAGACCCATATTTCAAGTCATACCTGAGTAGAAATATACTGTTAAGTCCTAATCAAATGTTTTCCAAACAAGTAAATACAAATAGACAAAAGTACAAACACCACAATACACGTAAAATCAGGCAAAACAACGTTTTTTCATTGTTACAACATATAAAAAAAACAATGTCCTCATTAAAACTATCCAAAAAAGTGCAAGGCAGAATGTTAGCTACCACTGAAAGAAAAGCTAGAGTCCTGTTGATTTCGACCTCCAGATCTGGTAGGGGGCCTGCTGTGGAAGTCTGCAGACATGTCATCACCCATGATGATGTTGGTGTTCTCATTGCGGTGCCTGGGAGGCGCCGTCTCGATGCTGTTGGTCTTCACCTCCGCAATGGGGCCCTCGTACACCTCTCGCTCTACCTTCTTGGGCCTTCGAGCCTACAGCACAACAATACCTCACAATGTTCACATGGCAAACTTCACCTGATACTAATGGGCTATCACAGTTGCCAAATTCTCATGCACTCTAATCTGCTCAATCAGACATGAATAGTTTTACCTTATTCATATTCAGCAAGTAACAATACCTTTATGTTAATTGATTGATAACAGTTACCACTTGATACTAATTGATACTTTATAAGCATAAATTATGCAAATGAATTGTTAAAGTGACCATTTATATTCAACAACATAACAATATCTGAATAGCTTGCAGTGTATAGATTTGCAACAGTTACAGGATACTCTTAATAGCATAAATTATACATCTGAATTTCAGAACAATAAATATATTTTCTTTGTTTCACAGTTTAGTTATACGCAGTACTTTATTGGGATAATCTTTTCTATATTTTTTTCTGGATTCCAGCATGAATATCCATGGCAACGGTCTGTATGTAAATATCTCCGTGCTTGGAGGTCTGTGTCAGGTGATTGTTAGTGAGCTACTCAACACATCAGCAAAAATACACCTTTTAAAAACAAACATTCATGTGTTGTTTTTTTACTTCTTGACTAAAAATTGTTTCAACGTACCAGTTGACTTTAAAGCATCTATTAATGCAAATATCAACAAGGGCTGTTTGTAAAACATGCATGCCCCCATATGGGCTGTCAGTTGTAGTGGCAGCCATTGTATGAATACGTTTTCTGTCATTCATATTGTGACCTTGACCTTTGACTTAGTGACCTGAAAATCAATAGGGGTCATCTGCCAGTTATGATCAATGTACCTATGAAGTTTCATGATCCTAGGCCTAATTATTCTTGAGTTATCATCAGGAAACCATTTTACTATTTAAAGTCTCTGGGACCTTGACCTTTGACCTAGTGACCTGAAAATCAATAGGGGTCATCTGCCAGTCATTATCAATGCACCTATGAAGTTTCATGATCCTAGGGGTAAGCATTCTTGATTCAGCATCCGGAAACCATTTTACTGTTTTGAATCACTGTGACCTTGACCTTTGACCTAATGACCTGAAAATCTATTGGGTTCATCTGCCAGTTATGATCAATGTTCCTATGAAGTTTCATGATCCTTGGCGTAAGCATTTTGAGTTATCATCCAGAAACCATTTTACTGTTTCGAGTCACTGTGACCTTGACCTTTGACCTAGTTACCTGAAAATCAATAGGGGTCATCTGCCAGTCATGATCAATCTACTTATAAAGTTTCATGATCCTAGGCGTAAGCATTCTTGAGTTATCATCCGGAAACCATCTTAGTGTTTTGAGTCACTGTGACCTTGACCTTTTACCTAGTGACCTGAAAATCAATAGGGGTCATTTGCTTATCATGATCAATGTACCTATGAAGTTTCATGATCCTAGGCATAAGCATTCTTGAGTTATCATCCAGAAACCATTTTACTATTTCGGACCTTTGACCTAGTGACCTGAAAATCAATAGGGGTCATCTGCCAGTCATGATCAATATACCTATGAAGTTTCATGATCCTAGGCCTAAGCATTCTTGAGTCATCATCCGGAAACCATTTTACTATTTCGGGTCACTGTGACCTTGACCTTTGACCTGGTGACCTGAAAATCAATAGGGGTCATCTGCCAGTCATGACCAATGTACCTTTGAAGTTTCATGATACTAGGCCTAAGCTTTCTTGAGTTATCATCCGGAAACCATCTGGTGGACGGACAGACCGACATGTGAAAAACAATATACCCCCTCTTTTTCGAAGGGGGCATAACTACATAAAAAGGTTTAGTCCAAGATTCAAATGTTTTCTAATGCTAATCTTTGAGAAAGAAAACGCTGTAACAGTGAAACTGGAAATGCATGTGAGTAAATTGTGGTCTCAGATCAGCCTTCCAAGTCAACACAGGCTGATCATCATCAGGGATAAAACTCTCTACCTTTTCGTTTTAAGGAAGACTTTTCATAGAGAATCCAATTTAGGCAGAAAGTGTCTTCCCTAATTAGCCTATTCAGTCTCCACAAGCTAATCCGAGACACCATTTTATGCACATGCATTAAACCCAATTTTGCAGAGCAAGACTCAAAGGCAAACTGTATTACCACTTCTCGTGACTCTATCCTGCCATAGACAGAAAACTGTATTACCGCTTCTCGTGACTCTATCCTGCCATAGAAAACTGTATTACCACTTCTCGTGACTCTATCCTGCCATAGAAAACTGTATTACCACTTCTCGTGACTCTATCCTGCCATAGAAAACTGTATTACCACTTCTCGTGACTCTATCCTGCCATAGAAAACTGAATTACCACTTCTCGTGACTCTATCCTGCCATAGACAGAAAACTGTATTACCACTTCTCGTGACTCTATCGTGCCATAGACAGAAAACTGTATTACCACTTCTCGTGACTCTATCCTGCCATAGACAGCCTCTGCATAACACGGTGTCGCAATGAAACGACCCTGACCTTGCGTGACCCTCATCTGAAGATTTAAAAGTAAATGTATCTATAGCTCAAATATTTCAGTACCTATCACGAAATAATGAAACCAATTGAATATTTATCAAAGGATGTTCAGGTATGAAATTTAATTGAACTTCTAAAACGGTTTGGAGAAGTAAACTGTGATCGCAATCTAAGGTTATATTTGACAATACCAATTTAAACAGCATATGAAAGCAGTGGAAAAAGAAATGAAAGTGAAACTGATGTTTTTGCTCATTGATTGTTTATCAGAAACAACAGTTTGATTATTAATGTTACTAATATACACTAATTCAACCATAGTACTACATTATACCTGTCCCTCATCAACCACTACGTGTCCATTGCTGATAACAAATACAGGGACACCGTGGACCACCATGCCCTCAAAGATGTTGAAGTCAACAGCCTGGTGGTGAGTCTTGGCCGAGATGGTACGGGTGGCCTTGGGATCCCAGATGACAATGTCTGCATCCGAGCCCACTGCTATGCGGCCCTAAAATGGAATATGGGGACTTCAGCAAGAGAGACATAAAATCAAGAGATATGTTATAGACAATTTTTGCATCTGAGCACATCACTATGCAAGCTCTAACTGGATAACATTATAGGAGACTATAGAGAACAGAAATACCAGAATTAAACCTTTGAGCGCTGAAACCGGATTTTGAAGGCCTTTGCAAACAGTTTGGATCCAGATGAGACGCCACAGAACGTGGTGTCTCATCAGGATCCAAACTGTTTGCTATTCTGATGGTATTCTTTGAAAAAAAATCAAAGAAAATGCTAATTTTAGCAATTTAGCAGATGACAAATTTCCGAGCATGCAAAGGGTTAAGAACATACCTCAGATAATTATTTTGTAGAGCATCACGATGTGACCATGCAATAGGTCCAAGTGAGGTTTGGACCAAGCAATTCAAGGAAACATATATATTTGAGGGGTTTGTCATTAAATGAAAAGTTCATAATAATAAGAGACAGCAAAGCAATTGTTAAACACAATATCTATCCAATCTATATACCTATGTATCTAAATATGTTGAAAGTATAAAAACAAACCTTCTGGGGATAGATGTTGAACAATTTAGCTGCATTTGTGCTTGTGACGGCCACAAATCTGCAGGGGTCCATCTTGCCAGAGTGCTGTGGAAATGGAAAGCATAAATAACATACAGACAAACTTAGACACAAGTACTCCTCACCATTGTCACAAGTCTTTTTCAAATAAGTTTCATTTCAAACCACAATTACTACACAAAAAACACAAAAGATATATATTACATCAAAACACCAAAAATGGAAGCATAATTAAAAAACAAGGGACAAAATTGTCACAAAACCAGGTTTTCATTGTGAAAAAAAAATCTGATAAAGGGAGAAAACTCAAACTGAACTTTTTAAATGAACAAACAAAATAAACCCCCTTTGTAAGTTTGTTTTTAAAAAAAATCTATTTTTAGTGGTGGCGACCTCGACATTGGAGATATTGACGTGATTCTTTCGTGCGACACACCGTCCCATGATGGTGAACAAATGTGCCAAATGATTTTAAAATCTCACAATGAATGACATAGTTATGGCCAGGACAAGCTCATTTATGGCCATTTTTGACCTTTGAACTCAAAGTGTGACCTTGACCTTGGAGATATCGACGTAATTATTTCACGCGACACACCGTCCAATGATGGTGAACAAATGTGCCAAATGATTTTAAAATCTGACAATGAACGACATAGTTATGGCCCGGACAAGCTTGTTCTGCCCGCCCGCCAGCCAGCCCGCCAGCCCGCCCGCATTCGCCAATCTAATAACCAGTTTTTTCCTTCGGAAAACCTGGTTAAAAACCTGGTTAAAAATAATTGAAGTTTAGCATCAAAAGCGCACAGACATGTTTACTAACCACTCCCTTCTCCCATATGACAGACATACGATCCTCCACCCCGTTGACCCCGTTAGGAATCTTCCTGAAGTCATCCTTGCCAAGAGCCTTCTGGTCCGCGTTGAACGTACAGTTGTCTGTGCCTGTAGTCTGTAGGTCACCACTGAGGGATAACAACATGAGCGTGATAGAAGTACATTTAACACTTTCCTGACAGTTCATATTCAAAATGAGTGACACTTGTATACTATAACTACACAATCATGTTATAAGGTTGAACGAGAGAAAAGTCTGTGTTAAGCATTTCTATAAAAGATTCAATAGTAAATCATTCATACTCCATGAAAAGATCTGAAATTTTCAAATATATTGACATAAATTGTGTAAAATTCATATGTTCACAAAATCACATATATTAATTAAGTCAACACAATTTAAAAATCTACATTTTCTGTATTTATTCAATAATCACATCTTATTACAAAATCCACAATACAAATGGTACCAGGTATCAAGCACTTCAGACTATAAAGCTCTGACTGAACAGCATTTAAGTAAAATATTTCATGAACCTGCATAAAAATGTTTAAATGCACCTAAAACTTGTATGATATGATTAGGCCAGAACAATTGATCTTATAAAAGCTACTGCTATGACTACATTGGATACACTCACTTTGCGAGCAGGTCCATCAGATATCCTGGTGTGGAGGGGTCAGGGCGGAGGGGTGGTCCCATCACATGGCCCGCAGCATGGCGCCAGCACTTGTTCCATTGGTGTGTGCCATCCGTGCCCAGACTGGCTGCTATTGGCTCTCCAAACACCACACATCCTGAAGAACCAGGCATAAAAGTATGTACAATATTGCTTTCTTGTGATATTGTATTCACAGTTTCTCAAAAATAACTTGGTATGTTTTAGAGATTTTTGTAGTTGAGGTTCTTTATTATTGCGTAAGATTTGTTTTTGTCATACAAATAAATGGCCAGTACACTTGTCAATCAAAGTGTGAGCTAACCAACCATGCTTTATTTAAGTAGTAATTTATAATTATGTTCGAAATTGTTCCATCCATCAAAACATTTACTGGAAATAAATGGACATATAAACTTGGATGAACACAGTTGCAGAATGATCTTTGTATACTACTGGATTCTATAAATCACTATAAGATAATTGTTAATGGATTGTTAGGATGTAAATATGATATTATTTACCTGCTCTGTAAATACTGACACTTTTGTTAGTTTTTCATGCATCTTTTTTTTTAATTATATTAATGTATGTAAACACTATCAGCTGAAATATACTTAACAAAATTAGATGTTTTGTTCTTTTCACAATGATTCATTACATGATGTTTCTTTCTAATAACCTTACTTAATACTATGACTTATAAGTTTATGACATGGTATGACTGATCATGTATTTTGAATTTCATTAACATCATAATATTTATACATTGTAATCAATGTGATGTGAATTTGTACAGAATAACACTCTAAGTTGAGTTAATATTTCACGGCTCAATCATAGTAGCATTATACTATCAATATATTTAAAGTTTAAGATAATCATCCGAGACAAACAGAGATAGCAAACCATTCTAATATATTTCAAATATGGTAAATAATATATAGAAACATGAAAACTTCTCCAACAGTACCTCTACTAGCGACATGTAACAGCTCTTTCTTCAACCTACCTGACCTTCGAGCATCCGCAATATTCTGAGCAGACGTTTTACTCATAACTTTTACTATATATACGGGGCAATTGGCTTGGTTGCCAATAGCAATCGCTCGATTCACTGCCTCTCCTTCAACCTACAAATGTCCAACCACAATTTGATGGATCATGGCAGAGAATTGTTGTCATGTTGAAACAAAGAGTACCACTGTGTAGCCTTCATGCAAAAACACAAAAAGCAAACTAAAATGTGTGCAGACAGTACACTAAAAAGCAGATTATATTGGTGACATTTTACCTTGAGCATTTGGCACTGCATCAACTTCCTTTTGAATTAATGTCATTGACCCACTATACAAACCTGGATCTGGATATATCTGTCATCAATGGACATTTTACACTTCAAGAACTAGATTCCAGTTTACCTTTAATTGACACCGGCCTGAATCCACACCTAGCTGCAGTTGTACATACTTTCCACTATCCTGAATTCGCCCACAGCTCACACAGACTCTTCCAACAGAAGATTACACAGCATGGAATTGAACTCAATGAATGACACACCAACATGCGGTCATGACTAATAAACAGAATCTAGCCAAACCTTTTTTCTGGTTATGCGCCTCATACACTGTCCTTGCGAAAGTATCCTACCTTTCCTGCGTGCACGTGTGACCATATCAGCAGCTGACTTGCTCATCACATGGACAATGTACAGAGGGCAGCATGCCTCATTGGCGAGCATAATGGCCCGGTTTGTGGCTTCCGCCTCCACCTGAACAACACACATGCTGTCACAACATCCACAATACCACAGTGCCCAACTGAACATCCCTCCACAATACCACAGAGCTCGCCTTAACAACCGCATCACAGTGCCTTACATCACAACCAGAGATCACAATGCCTTACACCATCAGGGAATGTTCAGCAAGTGGGGATGGGATACTACTTTAACCCTTTGCATGCTGGGAAATTTGTCGTCTGCTAAAATGCCTTCTGCTGAATTTCTAAAATTAGCATTTTCTTCGATTTTTTTCAAAGAATACTATCAGAATAGCAAACAGTTTGGATCCAGATGAGACGCCACGTTCTGTGGCGTCTCATCTGGATCCAAACTGTTTGCAAAGGCCTTCACAACTCGGTTCCCGCACTGTAAGGGTTAAGAGGGAAACAGGATACAGGTCCAGAGGGCAAGGAAACCTTAATATTTTACTTTGGTCACAAAACATCACTTATATTTATGGGCATCATTGACCTTTTAACCTTTAAGTGTAACCTTGACCTTCGAGGTAATGAGATGGGTGATACCACTGACACTGCTTGAGGTGTAATTTGTGGTAATTTATTTTGAAATTGCTGAATCAATATTTGGTGCAATATAAACAAACCTATTAAAAGTATCTTTACATTCAACAACAAACATAAAGAATAAAAGGTTTACACATTATTTGTATAACTGGCATATATCCATCTAATTCACCATCTAATTCATTTGTATGAAAACCAGATATTTAAGCATTAAAACTTTATTTGTGAGTGAATATTGAGAAACATATGCTCCTTATTATAACAATTTTATTTATTGAAATATGTTGACAACACAGACAACTAAACAAGCACATGTTAATGCAGCAATACTAAATTAAAAACTAACCAAACATAAGGAAGCCAACAAAAATGCAAGAGCTTTTTCATAAATGACTCAAAGATTTGTATGAGGAATACATGTTAAGATTGCTTCTGGCAACATTAATTACACATCCAAAATTATATGAAAGTTAATAACATTTTAATGATTGCACAAAGGTGTTTGTATTGAATTACATGTATGTTATAAGGTTACTGCAATACTCTGAGGAAAAGTTGTCTGTAATATATTCCTGATCATCTATATCATTCAATCAAAAGCATTTAAAAAATGTTGAAGTATTTATCCATGACTTAACACTTGAAAGTTTCTTCTAGAATTTACCAAATACATAACCATCTCTTTTTAAAATGTAGTACAGGTAATGAAAAAGATATATCTTTAAACGAAAAATAAGCAAATTTTGTATTATCAAATCATTGTAATCTGTAAATACAGAAAATTAAATATTTGAACACAAAAGTCATGTTACTTTAAGAGTTTAATTAGGTTACACAGAACTTATAAATGTTGCAAGCACTATTAACTTATATCCATATTGAACTATTTACTTATATTCCATATTGAAATGTTACTTTTTGTATTGTCTAATGTCGATCTGTCCACATTAAAAGTTTCAATTATCTTTAATATATTGATATGAAAGATTACAGATAAACAAATTTGTCTTGTTCTGAGAAAACTGGGCATTATGCATGTGCGTAGTGTCATCCCCGATTAGCCTGTGCAGTTTACACAGGCTTATCAGGGATAACACTTTCCGCTTAAACTAGATTTTTGGTAAAAAAGGACTTCCTTTAAACGAGAAATACCATTAAAGCAGAAAGTGCCGTCCCTGATTATCCTGTGCGGACTGCACAGGCTAATCTGGGACGACACTTTAAGCACATGAATTTTGCCCAATTTTCACAGAACAAGACACAAAATTAAAGTAAAAAGTCAAGTCCATTGTGTCTAGAATTCCTACCTCCTCTGGTCGACACATCTCATGGGCCTCAGGTCCAGTTATACCCAGTTCTATCATCTCCTTGGATTTCTGAAAAACAGAGCACTCACAACAAATCTAAACCCAAGAATTTTAATTACTGTTATTACTCTAAGTTTTCCAACAGTATATTTAACAGCGCTATTCTACAGACTTCGGCCCTGTTTTTGCTTATCTTGTTACACTTAAGCATTAATTTTTACAACCGGATTAAGGTCATAAAACCTGGCAGATGCATGTCTGGGGCAATGGATCATTACATTCGCGCAATTGGGTAAATAAACATGTAATGATGTATACCGGTAGAAAACAATGGATTCACCCAACAGCATTTGAAACAGTTTCATCCCATTAAGAAAGCAGAATGTTTTATGTTTTTACTTTTTGGTTCTATCATTTCCAGCAAGATTTAGCAAAGCGTGAAATTGTATTTATTCAAAGCAGAAAAAGTTAGATAAATACATTTTAAACAAGGGCTGTTTGAAAAAAAAACATGCATGCCCCCCATATGGGCTGTCAGTTGTAGTGACAGCCATTGTGTGAATACTTTTATTGTCACTGTGACCGTCAAATTGACCTTTGACCTAGTGACCTGAAAAACGATAGGGGTCATCTACCAGTCATGATTAATGTACCTATGAAGTTTCATGATCCTAAGCGTAAGCGTTCTTGAGTTATCATCCGAAAACCATTTTACTGGTTTGAGTCACCGTGACCTTTGACCTAGTGACCTGAAAATCAATAGGGGTCATCTGCCAGTCATGATCAATGAACCTATGAAGTTTCATGATCCTAGGCATAAGCGTTCTTGAGTTATCATCCAGAAACCATTTTACTTGTTCGAGTCAGGGTGCCCTTGACCTTTGACCTAGTGACCTGAAAATCAATAGGGGTCATCTGTGAGTCATGATCAATGTACCTATAAAGTTTCATGATCCTAGGCCTAAACGTTCTTGAGTTATCATCTGGAAACGATTTTACTATTTCGGGTCATCGTGACCTTAACCTTTGACCTAGTGACCTGAAAATCAATAGGGATTATCTGCGAGTCATGATCAATGTATCTATGAAGTTTCATGATCCTAGGAATAAGCGTTCTTGAGTAATCATCTGGAAACCATTTTACTGCTTTGAGTCACCATGACCTTGACCTTTGACCTAGTGACCTGAAAATCAATAGGGGTCATCTGCGAGTAATGATCAATGTATCTATGAAGTCTCATGATCCTAGGCATAAGCATTCTTGAGTAATCATCTGGAAACCATTTTACTGCTTTGGGTCACCATGACCTTGATCTTTGACCTAGTGACATGAAAATCAATAGGGGTCATCTGCGAGTCATGATCAATGTATCTATGAAGTTTCATGATCCTAGGCATAAGCGTTCTTGAGTCATCATGCGATAAACCATTTTTCTGTGTCAAGTCACCGTTACCTTGACCTTTGACCAAGTGACCTAAAAATCAATAGGGGTCATCTGCAAGTCATGATTAATGTACCCATGAAGTTACATGATCCTAGATTTAAGCGTTCTTGAGTTATCATCCGGAAACCATTCGGTGGACGGACGGATGGACCGACATGAACAAAACAATATATCCCCTCTTCTTCGAAGGGGGGCATAATAATTAAATTTAAACAAGAGGGCCTAGATGGCCCTAGTTGCGCTAACATGAGAGGAGTTGGTTCATTCAATCTTTACCAAATGTCAAACTTGACCTAGATATTGTCCAGACAAACATCCTGGTCAACATTATTTCATCTGCAAGTCATGATCAATGTACCTATGAAGTTTCATGATCCTAGGCGTAAGCATTCTTGAGTTATCATCCGGAAACCATTTTTCTAAGTTGAGTCACCGTGACCTTGAGCCATTGTGTGAATACGTTTTTTGGCACTGTGACCTTGACCTTTGACCTAGTGACCTGATAATCAATAGGGGTCATCTGCGAGTCATGATCAATATACCTATGAAGTTTCATGAACGTAGGCATAAGCGTTCTTGAGTTATCATCCAGAAACCATTTTACTATTTCAGGTCACCGTGACTTTGACCTTTGACCTAGTGACCTGAAAATCAATAGGGGTCATCTGCAAGTCATGATCATCGTACGTTTGAAGTTTCATGATCCTAGGCATAAGCGTTCTTGAGTTATCATCCAGAAACCATTTTACTATTTCAGGTCACCATGACCTTGACCTTTGACCTAGTGACCTGAAAATCAATAGAGGTCATCTTCGAGTCATGATCAATGTACCTATGGTGTTTCATGATCCTAGGCATAAGCGTTCTTGAGTATTCATCTGGAAACCATTTTACTATTTCGGGTCACCGTGACCTTGACCTTTGACCTAGTGACCTGAAAATCAATAGGGGTCATCTACCAATCATGATCAATGTACCTATGAAGTTTTATGATCCTAGGCCTAAGCGTTCTTGAGTAATCATCTGGAAACCATTTTACTGCTTTGGGTCATCGTGACCTTGACCTTTGACCTAGTGACCTGAAAATCAATAGGGGTCATCTACGAGTTATGATCAAAGTACCTATGAAGTTTCATGATCCTAGGCCTAAGCGTTCTTGAGTTATCATCTGGAAACCATTTTACTATTTCGGGTCATCGTGACCTTGACCTTTGACCTACTGACCTGAAAATCAATAGGGGTCATCTGCGAGTCATGACCAATGTATCTATGAAGTTTCATGATCCTAGGCATAAGTGTTCTTGAGTTATCATCAGGAAACCATTTTACTATTTCGGGTCATCGTGACCTTGACCTTTGACCCAGTGACCTGAAAATTAATAGGGGTCATCTGCGAGTCATGATCAATGTACCTATGAAGTTTCATGATCCTTGGCATAAGCGCTCTTGAGTAATCATCTGGAAACCATCTGGTGGACAGACAGACCGACATGAGCAAAACAATATACCCCCTCTTCTTCGAAAGGGGGGGGGGGCATAATGAGAAAACTGCCCCCCTCCCAGCAGCCATGTTATTCAACTGACCGGAACCATTTTTTAACTCAACTCTTGTATCAAGGAAACAAATGTTCTGAGCAAATTTCAAGAAAATTGGGCCAAAAATGTGACTTCTACTGTGTTCACATGTTTTCACTATATACATATAGAGAAAAATGCCCCGCCCATTGGCGGCCATGTTTTTTCACCGATCCCGACCATTTTCAAACTCATCAGAGATATCAATAAAACCAATGTTTTGACCAACTTTCATGATAATTGGACAAAAATTGTGACTTCTAGAGTGTTTGCAAGGTTTCTCTATAGCCAAATAGGGAAAACTGCCACTAAATACAGCTAGAGAAAAATGCCCCGCCCACTGGCGGCCATGTTTTTTCTTTTTTTTGACCAAGTGACCTAGTTTTTGACCCGGCACAACCCAGTTTCGAACTTGGCCGAGATTTCATTGGGACAAAGCTTCTGACCAAGTTTTATGAAGATGGGACAAGAAATGTGGACTCTAGAGTGTTTACGAGCAAATGTTAACGGACGGACGGACATACGACAGACAAAGACCGGTCACAAAAGCTCACCTGAGCAATCAGGTGAGCTAAAAAGGTTTAACTTGTTGTGTGTGTCACTCGTTAGCCACATATTAACTGCATGAAATGTGTGTTATCAGGTGCAGGTAAATTCAAACCACATGTAAATGTTCGTAAATAAAAATTATACTACCGAGATCACATTATATGTGTCCTCACATTGCTTGTTGTGAAGTTTGTTTTCCCCATTAAAACATATGGTATTTTAATATTTGATGAAAATGCGATAAATTAAAACCACACTTTCAGAGCCACATCATGCCAAAATGGGTCTTATGGCGCTTCATGCAGCTAGCGTAGCTAAAGATCAGTATGTGCAATTGAGTAGTCTGGCAAGGAGCTGCACTGTCTGGTTTAAATCACCATGGTTTTGTGGTCTTATTAGGTATCTCCTGACCAGACTGCGAGATGCGCAGAATGAGCTATAGCTACGCTGGCCACATATAGAATTGGAACAAATCTTGCATGACCCGGGTCTTTAAAAATCTCTTTGTTTCTTATAAATGGAACATCTAAGCACAAGAAAGCAAACTGGCATTTTGGATCCAATGTAGTCTTTCAAGATCGATTTCCATACCGACAGACTGAGATTGGCAAACATTGATAGTTAGATAATGGAATGATTTCCGTCTTATCGTGTTTCAGGTTTCATTTACAGGTCATGCTGCATCTTCATGAATTAATCTATTGGCTTACCTGCCCCTGTGACCTTTTAGGAGAGCTCTGTAAAGCCATTTTAACCTAACACGCAGTGTACTATTTTCTTGATGCAAAAATGTTACGTAAAGCATACTCTTCGGCCCCAAGAAGCGGTTTGAGTATGATTTGGTGAATAGCAGTACCTTGTACACTGGTTTTAAAAACACCACTATTAACCTTAGTTGTTGTTGCAAACAACTATAAATCTGTATCAGAAATCATGACTGTAAGTTATGACTTGAGGATTAAAGGATGTCTTTCTATTTACATCTATACTTTTTTTTAAACACTAGAAATTCAGTCACTGACACTGCCTTTACCTGTGCAATTAGATGCCCGTTTTCAGCATGCACCATAGCCAGGGCTCCAAGCTCCTTGCAGCGCTTGAAAGAACTGTACAGATCGCTGTCATCCAGCATGAACACATCTTTGTAGGCAAGGAACATTTTGAATGAGTTTACTCCTGAAACAAATAACCCATGATATGAGCCCCCCCTTTTGGAAAGGGTAAAGAAACATCCAAGATAAGCTATTACAGTATGCACAGGCTTATCAGGGACAACAAGTTACACACACACATACAGCTCAGTTGTCTCAGACTGCTGCTCATTTACATTTTTAATGCTTTCTCTGCCAATGCTTTCTCTGCCAATGCTTTCTCTGCCAATGCTTTCTCTGCCAATGCTTTCTCTGCCATTTACATAATAAGAAAACAGCTACAAGTCAGATATTTTGTAGGATATTTTGTATAGATAACAAATGCATAAAATGGCATAAAAAATGATGCAACCCTTAAACATTTTGCTGTATACAATTCTGAGCCATGGAAACTGTATTGCATGGTGCTGACATGGTAAGCAAGACAAACAAGAGCACCACATAATGGTTGCCAGTGCTCGGCTGTGGGTGCAGTTTTGAATTAATGAAAGCTTGTCAGAAATGACCTTGACCTTTGACCTAGTGACCCAAAAATGGGTGTGGCGTGTAGAACGCATCAAGGTGCATCTACATATGAGGTTTCAAAGTTGTTTGTCGAAGCACTTTGATTTTACAGCCTATGTTAAGGTTTAAGCACGACGTGGACAGCATACGACGCGCTGGCTATGACAATACCTTGGGTTTTCTCCGAAAACAGCCGAGCTAAAAACTTACAAACAAAAATATCTGACGCATTCCAACTGCGTTTCCAATTTTACCATTTTACAAATATCTGACAAACTTTAAATAGTGAAAGAGCAAGATCGCCATGGTTGCAAATAACTCACCTCTCTCCTTGGTGAGAACCTCCATCTCCTTGGCAACACTGTCGCTCCAGTGGGTCACAGCCACATGCAGGGCATAGTCACAGCAAACCTTGCTGTCTGCCCAGTTACGCCACTTGTCGTATGCATCCAGCAACGGCACCCCCTTCTGATCCAGAACAAAGTCCACTGGAACATGCGCATGAATTATAGCAATCTCATCATGACAAGGCTAAAATTACTTCAAGATTATAACCTGTCATGCAACAGAGAGACTCAACAAGATTTCTGCAAGTTGCATGCATACAGCGCATCACTTACACATGTTAAAAGCTACACTGTCAATTAATTACCCACACTCAAACTTACTGAAAGCTTCCCAATGATTACACACAAATGTCTCAATACATTGAGCACCATCCCCTACATCAATTGACCCAACAATTTTTTCAGCATTTTATTTAATTTACATAAAAATTGATTCATCACTTACATACACATTCTTTTTTTTCAAAAATGACTTATTTTCACTGAGATTTCCATCTACATGACATACAAATCACTAATAGAAACTTGTCAGTCAAGAATCAAGTGCTAAATAATAACACATGGTTACACAATCCAGTCAATTGAGCCGTGTTCAGCAGTCTGAACAGGCCAAGCAGGGGAGAGGCTATCCCCTAAGACTGGATTTTGTTTTAAAGAGACATCCTTTACACAAAATAAATTTTATTCAAGCATACATGTAAAAGTGTTGTCCCTGATTAGCCAGTGGGAACTGCACATGCTAATCTGGAACAATAATTTACGCTTATTGCTGCACACAAATCTCCATATTCAATTATTTAAATTATTTCAATGTTTGAATTGCCCTTATTTTCAATAACATATTAATCGTTAGTATCTTTGGCTGGGAGATTAAGTCAGTCATAACTTTCATTTAACTTGAGATCTTTGGCTAGTCAAGGCTCTGTTCATTCAACACAAACAATACCCTACATACTGATCATTGTGGTTCCCCCAGCAAGGGCAGCCTTGGTCCCCGAGTAGAAGTCATCAACAGCGAATGTGCCCATGAATGGCAGCTGCATGTGGGTGTGGGTGTCAATGCCGCCCGGAATGATCAGCTTTCCCTGGGCCTCAATGGTGCGGGCCCCGCCCGGGATCACTAGGTTATTGCCAATCTGCCTGGGAAAAAAATGATACTAGCTCTGAGACAAGGGACAAAATTGTCAAAAAACCAGGTTTTCAGTTGAAAAAAGGCTGATAAAGGGAGACAATTCAAAATGTGTATTGTTAACCCCCTTGTGTAAAATTTACCTTAATTTCAATTAGAAAACAAGAAACCGTCGGATACGGATGATGCTCCCCAAAGTTTTTTTTTGTCACAATATTGCACTATATATTCAGATAAAAGGAAACGTCTGAGGGCACAGTAGTTGGGGAGGACAAGAATTTTTTTATAGAAAATTTCAAAGAGCCATAACTCTGTGAAAAATCATCCGACCAGAACCCGCAAATAATATGCACATCTCCTCTTGGTAGTGAGGCTTCCCATAAAGTTTCATTGAATTCCGGTCATTAGCTGCTGTTAAATAGCCCGGACAAGAATTGAACTATATGTACAGTTAATGGAAAATTTCAAAGGGCCATAACTCTGTGAAAAATCATCCGACCAGAACCCGCTGATAATATGCACATCTCTTCTTGGTAGTGAAGCTTCCCATAAAGTTTCATTGAATTCCGGTCATTAGTTGCTGAGAAATAGCCTGGACAAGAATTGCACTATATGTACAGTTAATGGAAAATTTCAAAGGGCCATAACTCTGTGAAAAATCACCCGACCAGAACCGGCTGATAATATGCACATCTCCTCTTGGTAATGAAGCTTCCCATAAAGTTTCATTGAATTTCAGTCATTAGTTGCTGAGAAATAGCCCGGACAAAAATTGTGCGTGGACGGACGGACAGACACACGGACAGACAGAAAGACGAAGCGGCCACTATATGCTCTTCCCAAAATAAATTTTGGGGGAGCATAAAAAAAGTCTGATAAAGAAAGACAAATCAAAATCAAAATGTGCATTGTTACTGATTGTTCATAGTTACATAGTTGTTTCAAAATCAATCTATTTTTAGTTGTGGCGACCTTGACCTTGGAGATATTGACAAAATTCTTTCGCGCGACACACCGTCCAATAATGATGAACAAATGTGCAAAATGATTTTAAAATCTCACAATGAATGACATAGTAATGGCCCAGACAAACTCATTTATGGCCATTTTTGACCTTCAAACTCATATTGTGACCTTGACCTTGGAGATATCGACGTGATTCTTTCGCACGACACACTGTCTTATGATGGTGAACAAATGTGCCAAATTATTTTAAAATCTCAAAATGAATCACAAAGTAATGGCCCAGACAAGCTCATTTATGGCCATTTTTGACCTTCAAACTCAAATTGTGACCTTGACCTTGGAGATATCGACGTAATTATTTCGCGCGACACACCGTCCAATGATGGTGAACAAATGTGCCAAATGATTTTAAAATCTGACAATGAACGACATAGTTATGGCCCGCCAGCCAGCCAGCCAGCCAGCCCGCCCGCATTCGCCAATCTAATAACCAGTTTTTTCCTTCGGAAAACCTGGTTAAAAACTGCAAATGGGGTCCCTGATAGACCTGTGTGGACTTCACAGGCTAATCTGCGACGGTACTTTAAGCATATGCATTAAACCCCATTTTCACAGAGCAAGACTAAAATACACAGTTTTTGACACTTCATTTACCAAAATCATATTAGTATAAGACTATGCTACCTAGCAATACTATTTTAGGGCACAGCTCATTTTTAAGTCTTAATTTTTATTTCAATTTAATAAGTTTACTGTTCACATACTTGATAACACCATCTTCAATATAGATGTCTGCATGAATAGACTGGTCATCATTCACAATCTTCCCACCTTTGATTAACAACCTAGACTGGGCACTCTGAAAATACACAAACATATTTTTTGTAAGAGCTGTTAAGTAATAACATATGTGGTAAAAGTTATGATTTTTGTTGTAAACTGTTTGTTTTTTAGGTTTAAATGTGTAACTGTTACTGCAAACACAAATTTGATACATGAAATCATTAATGAATACAACCAATTTTGAGATGTTATGCTAATACAATAGTTTCAGGCTCTTTACAACCAATTTTGAGATGCTATGCTAATACAATAGTTTCAGGCTCTTTACAACCAATTTTGAGATGTTGTGCTAATACAATAGTTTCAGGCTCAAGATTATTTAATTTGTAAATCAATGCTTATGTTCAATCAACCTTATCAATAGAAACATTTCGATAAAATATCTATTTAACAGCAAATTAACGTATTTTGTGCAACATTGACATGCATATCCATAATTTATCAGTGACAACTTAAAAGAACAATACGCTGCTATGTTATTTAAGGTGGCTATATTGCACAGGAGTTTTACTAATCCAGAGTTCAGGGCACTCATAACAATGAGCGGCAAAATTAAAACCTTCAATTACAGAGTCATGAAACCTCCTTTACAATATTGACATTAGTCATTACAAAATCACAACATCCATAAACATAGTTGAAACACTTAAACCCAACATACCAAATTATTGTTGAATGGTTCAAATGAAGCATGGTACAATACTATTAAAACCAACAAAAGACAGTTTATCCTGTTTGAAAAGGAAATTATTTAACAGGAATATTGATCGTATCTTTTAAAAATAACGGTTCTAATTACATTTTGCATTTAGTAACCACCAATAATAGTATTATTTGTATAAATAAACTGCTAGTCCAAACAAAAGCAGTGCGGTATATGTGCTTAAGATTATTTAATAATATACTTTTTTGTCTATAACTGCCAACATATTGTTTTGTAATCCATCATAGTAAGTTTAACCCATTTATGCCTAGTAGACTCTCCCATTGTTCTAAATTGGATCAATTTATTTCCAAAATTAAGGATGTCTAGTATATTTATTTTTATATTTAGAAAATTTTCTTACAGAAATTCCTCTTAGCAAACAGTGCAGACCCTGATGAGACGCCGCATCATGCAGCGTCTCATCTGGGTCTGCGCTGTTTGCCAAGGCCTTTTTTCTAGACGCTATGCATAAATGGGTTAAATGAACTGAAGACCGACTTTTCATGCTACAAGGTTTTTCACTGTTTTCAGCACTTGACAAGCATGACCCACCATACCCTTGTTCAATTTTATATCTATATTAACATGTGAAAAAAATGTTTACAAAAATCAACAATTCAGAAGGAAAGAACAAAAAAATATAAATTAAACCAACAAAACATATTAAAAGTGAATGCAATTTAAAGAACTAAAATCCTGCGTTAAATATCAAGTAGTATGATCATCAATCGCACTCAGTTTATGCAGCATGTTGCCTATTGTTTTTAAGTGTTGCCTGAGTTGCTGGTAAGCCATGAATTTCTGTCAAAAGTGAGACAAGTGACATGGGTAAAGTTTCACATGAGAAAACTGTGCTTGTCTGAAAATTTGAACAACAACTGACACATAAAACAATTCTTGATTGATAAATTTTGGAAATGGTTGTAATCTTGTTATGTATGCTGATTACCTATTAACCTTGACCTTGATTTAAATTGCGTCTTTTAATTGTCTTTCACTGGAATCCCACAAAGAACCAGCATAGAATGAAAACTGGTCCCATGAGCAGGTCATCAAAAAGTTTCGTGACAAGATTAATACCATTTTTTAAACGAAGATACAAATATACACAAACTCAAGAAATCACAAACTTCATGTCAATCTAAATCAACTACAATAAAATATTTCATAACTATAAACCATTTCAAAATTTTCACCTCCAGATTTTGATAACTAGACATATATCACACACTTATGTACACTGTTCATGAAACAATCAGATACACCGACAGTGTTGATAAAACAAGGAAAAACATAAACATAAAAATAATAAGAAACACAGAAAGCCACACAAACCACGTACAGAGTGTTCACTACAACTGCATACCATCCATGTATTGTGACCCTTGAGCCCGTCCCTTGCCTGCACTACATGCCCCACCCCCTCCAGACATTCCTCACTCCCCTCCCCGCACTCATGTTCACTCATCCCGTCTGGTATGTCCCCCTCACAAACAGGCCTCGGTCCCGAGCCTGGTACACATATACACGAGCGGAAGAACAATAAATCAGTGAACATGCTGTAGCAGTGTGGTTTCCTGAAGCCTTATATAGCCTTCCTTCTCACTTCATAGCATTTCAAGTGTTCCTAAGTCCAGATACTTTAATCAATTCAAGCTGTTATACAATGGAGATTCATGATTCATGATTAACCAAGCTTAGAAAGCTCTGCATGACAAGAAAACAAGAAATTGTTTCAATGTTAATCCACAAATTATCCTGATCCAGTGGCTCGCGGACTATTAGGAAGCTTCATTAGTCATAAATCAATTAAATTTATTTATGGAGCACAGGTTTCAAATTGTGCAGCATGCAACTTATCACAAAACAAAATGTCGCCTAATGATATGCCTTGGTGAAGTCACAACCTTGCAGAGTTACATGTGCACAAAAAACACCATCTCATTACATCTCAGAACCACAAAGCACAAACATATTCGAGACTGTTTCCCCACCCACTGTCTGGAACCTTGCAAAAATAAAGTCTGGAGACAAATCCCAATCAATAGCACAGTGAATCATAGCACAAATCAATTTTTCAGGCAACCAGCTGCAGCATACATGCATGAATTTCATGAAATTATAACACACACTTCCAGCCATACAGTGTTTTCCCTCTTTTATTTCATTGGAAGATCACAGCTTATTAAAATGCTAGAAAGGTGCAGGGATGACAACATTTCTTTAATCATTTGGAAGACACTTGAGACCAAACACCAAGTCCTTGTCTTAACCACAAAACACTTTTGGACAAACAGGTTTTCAAAACACAATTGTAGAACTGATCTATTTAACAATTAAGTAAGGAAAAATTCTTAAAAGTCAAAACAACTAATGTGGGAATTGTTGTTTATTTGGTCTCATTCTCATGGTCTCAAAATCAGTATACTTACCAAATGACACAGCACATGAGCACCAATTGTTACAAAGAGCCCATTTTATGCAGAACAAATTTTTAAATGATAGGTCATGCGAAGGATTGTCCGACTTGCCAAAAATCATCTTTGGACAAGCAAAAATATGACACAATTTGCTATATAGCTCTTATACATAGTTGTTACAGGTCACAATTTGCAAGATTTTGCCATGTCTATTGTTTGCCCACACCACTGTCGTGGATCTGACTTAATGATATTCCTGTCTGGTCCTAAATGTGGAACACACTGATAAATGTTTGAGATGAAATAATGTCTAGGACTTTCTAAAATGCTGAATGTGCAATAGTTTTACCAAGAAATAGAGACCTTAACAATATACACTCTTGGCAAACAATAAAATATCTATTTAATTAATGCAATACTCATTAGAAGCACAAATATTTAACCCTTTGCATGCTGGGAAATTTGTCGTCTGCTAAAATGTCGTCTGCTGAATTTGTAAAATAAGCATTTTCTTCATTTTTTTTCAAAGAATACTATCAGAATAGCAAACAGTTTGGATCCAGATGAGACGCCACGTTCTGTGGCGTCTCATCTGGATCCAAACTGTTTGCAAAGGCCTTTAAAATTCGGTTCCCGCACTGAAAGGGTTAAAGCAGCTAATATGAATGTAGCATTAATCAGTTAAACTGATTCAAAAGCTCTGCCTCATGAACATTTCTCTATAATATGCCCAAGCTATGTTTTTTAATTTGGTTCTACTCGCCTTTACCCAAACAAACAAACTTTATTCGTTTTGTTTGACTTGTCACACACAAGATTTCTTCCTTTGCTTATAATGGTATTATAAAGAATATATTGTTTACTTAAACAAAGTCCATAACAAAGTAAACATGCTGATACAGACAAATATACTTGTATTTGAGAAGAAACCAGAAGTTGTATCCATGTATCATATGACCATAACTTTTGCAAAAAAGTGGGATTTCAAAATAGAGAATATGAATGAATTTTTGGACTGTACAAAAGAAAATCATTTGCCATGGAATAACACTCAAATTTCATTGATTGTTCTGGTACATTATTGCCTTCTTCTTAATTGTTATTTTGTTTTAATCTAGTTTTGTATTCATCAATATTTCATATGTTTGCACTTGTTTTTTCTTCTGATCAAATATAATCCTTTTAAGGCAGCTGGAAAGGTTAACAAGTTTGACATCTGTACTTGGCCCCATGTCTTTGCACATAAGAACATTTATGAGAAAAAATATCCCAATGAAGTCCATTTCAAGATTATGCCTTATGGAAAGCTCAAATTATACAGTGTGAATTTTATAGTTGAGTGGTTAATAATGAAGCCTTTTTTTTAAAACAATAACCTTGACATTCCGGTCATCTGTAAGAGAGTTAAGACAATTACACGGTAGTGGTTTTTGTGATTTGCTTTGCTTTTTTAAAACCAATTTAAAGTTGTAGCATAAAATGCTCATGTTATAGTGAGAAGCCAGGTGCTGTAAATGAACAAGCATCCTTCCATGCTTATCCTGCAATCTAAATTCTAGACAAGAGGCTAAAACAACTTTTAATACAAGTTGAAAAGAGAATATACACAGGTGCATTTTTTGTAAAAAATATACACAAGTCTCACATCAGGCATTCATAGCAAGAAGAGGCTGGGAAAACAGAAAGCCAAATAAACAGCTCAGAAATAATGTTAGAAACAAGTAGTAGAACAGCTTTAATATGGTCTTCAAAGAATTGCATCATTTGACAAATTACGAATTAATTCTTATCACTTGCAGAAAGTACTTATTTTAAGCAAATATAAATCACACACTGTTTACATAATCCGCACATGAACACAACAGCAATTTTTTGGAAAAACAAGAGCAGTCACCATAGGATGACTTATGCCCCCTATAAACACTTGATAGAAGTTATGAGGTTTTTTCGAAACCTAAACTCAGATTTCGAAACCTAAACGCGGACCCTTAGTTCAAGGTCAAGGTCACAGGGGTCAACATTTGTGTGCATATGGAAAGGCCTTGTCCATATACACATGCATGCCAAATATGAAATTGAAGCGACATAGAAGTTATGAGCATTTTTCGAAACCTAAACGCAAAGTGTGACGGACAGTCTGATCACTATATGCCCTCATTAGGGGGCTTAAAAACTGGACTTAATGCATGTTTCTAAGATCAGCCTGCGCAGTCCATGAAGGCTAACCTGAGGCGACAATCGGTTCTTATTAATACTGCAATTAATGCATTAGTCTCTTCATTTAAAAAAAACAGTTTAGTCTGAAAGAGTGGTCCCTGATTAGCCTGTGTGGACTGAAAGAGTGGTCCCTGATTAGCCTGTGTGGACTGCACAGATCAGTTTAGTCTGAAAGAGTGGTCCCTGATTAGCCTGTGTGGACTGCACAGATCAGTTTAGTCTGAAAGAGTGGTCCCTGATTAGCCTGTGTGGACTGCACAGATCAGTTTAGTCTGAAAGAGTGTTCCCTGATTAGCCTGTGTGGACTGCACAGATCAGTTTAGTCTAAAAGAGTGGTCCCTGATTAGCCTGTGTGGACTGCACAGATCAGTTTAGTCTGAAAGAGTGTTCCCTGATTAGCCTGTGTGGACTGCACAGATCAGTTTAGTCTAAAAGAGTGGTCCCTGATTAGCCTGTGTGGACTGCACAGATCAGTTTAGTCTTAAAGAGTGGTCCCTGATTAGCCTGTGTGGACTGCACAGATCAGTTTAGTCTGAAAGAGTGGTCCCTGATTAGCCTGTGTGGACTGCACAGATCAGTTTAGTCTAAAAGAGTGGTCCCTGATAAGCCTGTGTGGACTGCACAGATCAGTTTAGTCTGAAAGAGTGGTCCCTGATTAGCCTGTGTGGACTGCACAGATCAGTTAAGTCTGAAAGAGTGGTCCCTGATTAGCCTGTGTGGACTGCACAGATCAGTTTAGTCTGAAAGAGTGGTCCCTGATTAGCCTGTGTGGACTGCACAGATCAGTTTAGTCTGAAAGAGTGGTCCCTGATTAGCCTGTGTGGACTGCACAGATCAGTTTAGTCTGAAAGAGTGGTCCCTGATTAGCCTGTGTGGACTGCACAGATCAGTTTAGTCTGAAAGAGTGGTCCCTGATTAGCCTGTGTGGACTGCACAGATCAGTTTAGTCTGAAAGAGTGGTCCCTGATTAGCCTGTGTGGACTGCACAGATCAGTTTAGTCTAAAAGAGTGGTCCCTGATTAGCCTGTGTGGACTGCACATATCAGTTTAGTCTGAAAGAGTGGTCCCTGATTAGCCTGTGTGGACTGCACAGATCAGTTTAGTCTGAAAGAGTGGTCCCTGATTAGCCTGTGTGGACTGCACAGATCAGTTTAGTCTAAAAGAGTGGTCCCTGATTAGCCTGTGTGGACTGCACAGATCAGTTTAGTCTGAAAGAGTGGTCCCTGATTAGCCTGTGTGGACTGCACAGATCAGTTTAGTCTGAAAGAGTGGTCCCTGATTAGCCTGTGTGGACTGCACAGATCAGTTTAGTCTGAAAGAGTGGTCCCTGATTAGCCTGTGTGGACTGCACAGATCAGTTTAGTCTGAAAGAGTGGTCCCTGATTAGCCTGTGTGGACTGCACAGATCAGTTTAGTCTGAAAGAGTGGTCCCCGATTAGCCTGTGTGGACTGCACAGATCAGTTAGTCTGAAAGAGTGGTCCCTGATTAGCCTGTGTGGACTGCACAGACTAACCTCGGACAACACTTGAGGCAAATGCATTTCGCTCAATTTTTCTTGAACAACAGAAAATACTATCCAAACTTATTTACTGCACATTCATCCTGTTACTGCAAAACATAAGCATAAAGTTAAAGGCTTGAAGTTTTAAATACATTAATTTCATCATCCTGGTAAGCAGAATTGATGTGAACAACGATATGATTCTGTCAAACAATACAATAAATCAAGAAATTTCAACTGTTTACCTTCTGATCATTTCCCTCCATTTTACCTTCAAGTATTCAAATGTATATCCTTGAAACCCAGTTTAGTAAAAATCTTTAACACAGAGATGATTTATCACTGATAAGACTGGGGATCAATGAAAGCTTTAAACCACTTATCATGAAATCAGCGCCATACACTTGCCTTCATCTGTTAAAATAAATATTGCTCCTTTCTAAAAAATAATTAAAAAGTTTATTTCACAGTCTATTTACCCCTATTATAAATGTACAAACCACTGCTGGGTACTTTTTTAAGATTAGCCCAGTCAGTCTTTTTAAATCTTTTATAAAGTCCAACACCAAAGTTCACAAGCTTAACAACTATATGAACATCAACCTGGCTTTTTACTCAGGACTCTCTTTAAACACTCAAAGTTTAATTGTGACCACCACAAAATAGCACTGCATGAATGCACCTGAATCAAAGCACCATGCTTTTATGTGTGACAACGCTACTCATAAAGCTGTAAAGAGGTCATTGTCACAAACATCATAAACTGAAATATTGGTACCTCATACTCTTTGTTGAATTATGTTAAAATCTTGCTTACACTGACATTTGATTGGAGTTTAAATAAATAAATGTTTTAAATCTAAAGCTTCCTGTATTCACTCCTCACAATTGGACACAATGTCGATTTTACAAGTTTGAATACAATCTGAGGTAAGGGCTTTAACTTAAGATGGCTTTCTCTTAGCCTTTCAAAACTAACCAACAACCATATTAACACCCTACTTTTGTCAACAAGCATCCTCTTTTCTTAATAGTTATAGTAAATAAATATATAAGTATATGCTGTATTTGTTGAAATATGTGTGACTTGGGAAGTCAATTGGATGAAGTACGTACTTTACAAATGAATCTTACGCATTTCTGATTTAATGTTTAACCCGAAGTGTTATTTAATTCTGCATTCAAAGTCATGTTTTACAAGCCAAGTAGATGCAGTATTTTTAAACAAATGACCTAAATCAAGACAGATTGCCAATGACCTTGAAATGAATGGCATTTAGTCATACATTTAAAATTCAACAATTTAAAATTCAACAAAGGGAGGACAACCTAAAACGTAGAGTTTGACTTTAACTGGAGTTACCTTTCGTGTATTTCATTATCTAGAACAATGGAACCCATGTTCTTATAAATGGCATGAAATAATGCAATAAACTTAAATAACAGGAGCTTACTTGATTTGTTTTAACTACTCCATGTTTAGTTTTATAAGAAAGATAAAGATATTAAATAGCATACAATACTTGTTACCTAGAATTTGAAGCCTGTGTGCATTTAAAATTAGATAAGCCTAAGACATAATTTATTGTCTACAATACTTCATTATTGCATTTTGTATAAACTGTAACCTTAAAATGTGTTATTTATAATATATTGTTCTAAATAATTTTATTTTTTAACTTTGAACTAAATGCAGACTGAAAATTTGGATACCACATAAAATAAGGTTTTAATTTGAATTCAAGAGAACCGAAAAGTATTGTTTACTATGAATAATTAAAAATAAACAAAAATGATGTTTCCTTTTAATCACTTAAATCGCAAAAATGATGATATAGATAGCAATATACAATTTCTGTAGCACCAACATTAAGAGCAGTCATTTACTGCCTCTGCAACACCAATACTATCAATAGGATTACTAATTCTGAGCCATTGTTGAGAATGCTGCAATACCCTCACCTGGTATTGGTGCCTGCAGGCTTGCTGAGTCACACTGGCTCAATTGGACAACATTCTTATGTCAATAATAGTTGATATAAAATGAAACACAGGCATTGAATGTTTAAATATTACTCATTATTGATTTTAGTTGATTTTATTTAAACTGATATGAGTAAAGTTGATTTGTTGAGAACAATTACCGGTAAATGAACTAAAGAAAACACTCTTGAAGCCCTTTTTTGTTCTTGGAACATCAAAACTTGTAAGTACTACTCATCATCTTGAATAGTGTGATGGAACTTGCCTATGGAAAAAAACAAAAAACTTAAATAGCAGAAATGTAGAAGTCTTACAAAAATCATACAATTTTTCTTATTTCAATCCTTCTAAACAAGTAAATTAACAAACTTATCCATGGACCAAACTGTCCAACTCAATAATTGAAAAACACATGATATATGACAAGCATAATCATATGTTGGAAATTCACACCAGATAAACAGACAATAAACATCCATTGCCCAGTTACTCACACCTTCAAAGAAGACATCATATCCCTCATATTGCCAGGGGTTATCTAAGTTTGACTTGTATATTATTTACATGGCTATACTGTAACCGGTTTTTTGGCAAGATGTACAAATTCTACATGATTCATAGAATGTACCAAATAAATACTTGAACCATCTAACACCAAGTTACGCCCATTTGTTCACTCAGAAACATGAATATGCATCCACAGGACTAACTCCCCAATTCTCCAGGACTAAAACACTAAGTGTGGGTTAAAATTACACAGATGTCAGTTCAGAAACAGATAAGATTAATTAATCTACTTAGATCAGATCAATTCATGTATGTGTGCCTTACAGAAATACATTTATCATTTAAATAGCATCCACATCTCCCCAAGGTTCAATGCCAATGATAATCTTACTGAAAATATCAGCAGCAAACCATTAAACAACATTTGATAAGACTTTTTTCGTTTCCACCTTTGCTTATCAGACTAAAGGTTAAATTTTGTGTTTCTGGCTATTTGACTTCTAAATTTCATATTTTTTATATAGATTATTGGCATCTTTATCAAAGCAAAACTGGTCAGTTATAAAACAATATTATGTTTTGAAGCTTATGTTTTTATATTCTTTGTTAAGGAATGGTATAGGTATACAAAAGTGTTTATTTTATAACAACATATTTATTCTTGCATGTAAACATACTGAATTTTTTTCGAGATTTATAATAATAACTACTGCAAAATTGAACAAGAGCGCATTTATTGTTGCAAAAATACACAGCAAAACAAAATCAGTTCATGATTGGACATAAATTTCAACTGTTTTTTATTACCATACCTTTGACCTTGAATTGTGAACATTCCCCTTACTTATGGACTTGAATAGTGTGCACCACTCAGTATATTTTTTTCACAACTGCAAAGATATTTTAAAATCAATAATTTGCTCTAGACTATATTTTACCTTTGATCTTGAATTGTGACATTGACCTTAGACCTATCACTCAGTATGCTGTTAACTTTTGCAAATTTATTTGAAAATCAACTCATGCTGGATAAAGTTTTGCTCCGGACAAAGTGTTATATACTTTTCAATTCAATCTTATACCTTCTATTGTGACATTGACCTTAAACCCTTGCTTTTTGTGTGCAACACTACAATGTACATCATATTATGCAGATCAATTTTGAAAGAGACAAGAGCTGTGTTTGTGAAACACAATGCCCCCTACTGCCCCGCTTTGAAGTTATATATTTTACCTTTGACGTTGAAGAATGACCTTGGCCTTTTACTCTAGATACACTTGCATGCCAAATATCAAGTTGCTATCTTCAATATTGCAAAAGTTATGACCAAGGTTAAAGTTTTGGGACAATTATACATACAATGAAAATACCTAAATTTGACCCTTTTACTTCAAATTGTGACCTTAACCTTAGTCTAAGAACCTGCTCCTTGTGTAAGACAATTGGTCTCATCATTTATAATGTTATCCAAAAAAAAATGTTGCTGTACAAAGTTTTGCTACAAAATGAGTTTCAAGTACAAATGTCCAATAAGAGGGCATGTATTCAGCTGCCTGTGGGTTGCGAACCTTTGATGTTTGTTAAGTCAGACTTAAGACAAGAAACCGTCGGAGACGGGTGATGCTCCCCAAAGGTTTGTTTTGTCACAATATTGCACTATATATTTAGATAAAAGGAAACGTCTTGAGGGGCATAACTTTGGACAAAATAATACGATGGATGGTTTAGCAACTTAAAAATTTCAAAGGGCCATAACTCTGTGAAAAATCATCTGGCTAGAACCCGCTGATAATATGCACATGTACTCTTGGAAGTGAAGCTTCCCATAAAGTTTCATTGAATTCCGGTCATTAATTGCTGAGAAATAGCCCCGGACAAGAATTGCACTATATGTACAGTTAATGGAAAATTCAAAGGGCCATAACTCTGTGAAAAATCATCCGACCAGAACCGGTGTACTTATCTAACGATTTAAACAACAGAGGAAATGTTTTATTAAGGTATCATAATAGTGTTATTCAAGACACAGTAGGTTTTTCTTATAAACATTATATAGCCTTGTTATTTAGAGAGTTGTGCCAAAAAAAGGAAACAATAACTATTGCCGCATACTTGACTTTATTTATTGGATTTTTTTTTCTGAATTAAGTAAAACAGTGCAATATCATTTTCAATAATGTGCTATTCAAAACTTAGTAATAACAAGATGTGTTTGTGAAACACAATGTCCCCCTATATGATGTTTGACCTTGAAGGATGACCTTGACCTTGTGAAGGATGACCTTGACCTTTCACCACTCAAAATGTGCAGCTCCATGAGATACACATGCATGCCAAATATCAAGTTGCTATCTTCAATATTGCAAAAGTATTCATAAAATAAGTGATTTGGGCCACATATATTTGACCTCTGACCTTGAAGGATGACCTTGACCTTGACCTTTCACCACTCAAAATGTGCAGCTCCATGAGATGCACATGCATGCCAAATATCAAGTTGCTATCTTCAATATTGCAAAAGTATTTATAAAATAAGCGATTTGGGCCACATATATTTGACCTCTGACCTTGAAGGATGACCTTGACCTTGACCTTTCACCACTCAAAATGTGCAGCTCCATGAGATACACATGCATGCCAAATATCAAGTTGCTATCTTAAATATTACAAAAGTATTCATAAAATGAGCGATTTTGGCCACATATATTTGACCTCTGACCTTGAAGGATGACCTTGACCTTGAACTTTCACCACTCAAAATGTGCAGCTTCATGAGATACACATGCATGCCAAATATGAAGTTGCTATCTTCAATATAACAAAAGTTATTGCAAAATGTTAAAGTTGGCGCAAACAGACCAACAGACCAACAGAAAGACCAACAGACAGGGCAAAAACAATATGTCCCCCACTACTATAGTGGTGGACATAAAAAAATAATAATTTATAAGTGTTGCAAAATGTACCCAAAAAAAATTCCACAAGTACTCAAGAATAAAATTAAACATTGTAAAAACAAACAGGCAAACCCACCATTGCTGGAATATCCCAAGAAATTCCTTGCAAAGTATTCTAATTTACACCAAAACTATGTTACACAGAAGTCTGAGCAGATATTCAAGTCTACAAGCACAAAACATCCACAAGTATTTCTTAAACTATGAACATCCACTTTAGATCAGCATATAGACACCCAAGGTTTACCAGAAACATCATTCATCCCCAGAAAATAATATATACACTTCCCAATACAGCTGCTACAAGTGAGCTGAACTCATATCAACATTGGGCTCTCAGTCACAATTTACAGTGTGTAAACATCCACTATATCATGATATTTTATTGATTTATCGGTCCAATGAATGACTTATAAGTTGCTGTGATTAGTGATCTATTCATAATTTAAATAAATCAATGATTGTGAAGTTTTAGTGTATCAAATTATCTCAAACTTGTCATTGACATTCAATAACATCTATGTGGCATATTAGTTTGTGCCTTAAAACTTTATACTTGTATCCAATTATACAATGCACCCTTTCCCCCATCAGAATCAAAGTAAAAATGGCTTTTGCAACCAGCATAAAACCAGAACAGACATGCGAGTAACTTGCAGTCTGTTCAGGTTTTATGCTGTTTGCTGCTCATCAGTAAGTAGAGGTTGGAAATGAGGCTTATAAAACTCAAATTTAGTAAGAAAGGTATTTAATTAAATGCAGCTTTCTCAAGGGACTGTAACAAATGTGTCAAAATATGCATCTAAGTGCTTAAGGGTTTAAACCTTCCACTACAGTACACTCCACGCGTTTTCCCCAATTTCCCTCCATACTCCGCGGGTTTCGACCTGGAGGGAGATTAAGAAAATCCCGCTATACGCGGCGTTTGCATGATTTTGGACGCGGCGGTTAACGATCGGCAAAACTGATAAGCCAACGCGGCGGCCCTCGGCGTGGGCAACGCGGGGGAAACTCCGCGTTTTACGAGATAACGATCAATTTAATTTTGTTTGACTTCCTGATTTTCAAATAAAATTACATTTATTACAAATACATACATGATGATGTACATGTAGTATAATATTTACAATAAAAAAAAACAACCAAGATAGATCGATCCCGACGTGGTTGTAGAAGTAGTTGTTGTTGTATAGAAAACTCGTTGATTTACGACACACAAAACGTCGTCTTTTAACTAATACTTACCAATTAATATAAACACAGTTTGCAACATTGTTTTTATTTTGATAATTTAATCCAAAGTTTTCATGTTAGCAGGTGATTTTCTATACTGAACATGTATACAAATGACCAAGGACCCTAAAAATCTCGCAAATCTGTGTGAATTGACAGTTTGACGTAATCAAAGAAAAGCCGCTTCCTGTCTACAGGCATAACTTACTCAAGTAAACACGTTCAACGAATGCATAAGGAATGGTTTTAATTGTCGGAACAAAGTCAATTCTCTGCTCGCTAATGCATTGATTTTCTCTTTGTTTGTAGGTTATTCCATTGATTGCTAAAAGGTGGTAACTTTTGAGTTGATAATTGCATTTAATATTCACAGTTGTATTCTTGTTGCGTCGACATTCTAAACAATGTTTACCAGTAATTATGGACCAAATCGGCAGAGTGACATTCACACATGTTAATCCCTTTTGTCAAAACACCGCAGACAGCAGTCTACACAATAGGTCAGTAGACAAGCTTTGCGTGTTTTCATAACGTCAAACACTTAAAATCCAGTTCCGCCCAGATGTCTTCTTTAATCAGTTTACTATACAATTAGTGTTAAAATAATTACTCTACTAAAATACCGTAACGATAAAGATTCGGCGTGTTCGATTTGAAATTATTTTAGAGAAAATATCAACTTTTTCGCGATATAATTTCGTTAATAAATACCAAAGAAACTTTTAACCGAAATCAACAAAATTCAATGTTCTCTGCGCTACAAAGTTTGTATAAAAAAATCAATACACGCACGCTTTGCAGGAGTATACATTGTACCTTGACCTTGTACATTGCAGCATAATTTTCGCGCGCTTTTGTCGGGAAATATACATGACTGTATATTGGAAGCATTTGTAAACGTCGTGTTAACAATTAAAAATCGTAGTGTGTTTCGGATTACGAATTATTATTCTCATTTGGAAATTTTACGGAACATTTATTCTTGTGTCATATGTGTTATGATTTAAATATTAATTTGTCAAATGTATTATATTAGACTAATTCATATCGTAGACGTACCTGTGAATTAAAAAACATAATTTTTATACGTATTAATTTTCTATACAATTATCTTTTTTATACATGTACTACAGTATTTAAACAATTTATTATAACAATGTTTTTATTTTTTGGCATGCCCAGTAGCACACTGCTAACGCGACGTTGCGCGGCGATCACTGATAAGAACGGAAAGTGTCTGCATTTACCGACTAGCCTAAAGTAATACACGCCGCGGGAATTAGCGAACGCGGCGTAACGCCGAGCGTTTTATCGAGTTCACCTCGCTCTTCCAACGCCGCGTGAACACTCGCTAGCAGAAAAAACCCGCGAAGGGAGCGCGTTTTTTGGGGAAAACGCGTGGAGTGTACTGTAGCTTGGATATGAAACCGCTACAACATATATATAGGTTAATGATAACAATTACTTGCACAATACTAGCAGGTTTGGAACATGCTTCAACTTTGACCATTTTAAATATATTCTCAAGCGTTCGCTTCATAATGATGAATTTCTGCTGTGTGTAATGAAAACGTGTCTTAACAAATTAATCAGCATTGTAGGTTACCACTTAACATTTTCCCCAAGATTCCAAAACAAACATTTCCATACCACCATAGGACAACATGGGCCTAAAGATCTTAACCCTTTCCCACTCCATACCACCATAGGACAACATGGGCCTAGAGATCTTAACCCTTTCCCACTCCATACCACCATAGGACAACATGGGCCTAGAGATCTTAACCCTTTCCCACTCCATACCACCATAGGACAACATGGGCCTAGAGATCTTAACCCTTTCCCAATCCATACCACCATAGGACAACATGGGCCTAGAGATCTTAACCCTTTCCCACTCCATACCACCATAGGACAACATGGGCCTAGAGATCTTAACCCTTTCCCACTCCATACCACCATAGGACAACATGGGCCTAAAGATCTTAACCCTTTCCCACTCAACCACCATAGGACAACATGGGCCTAGAGATCTTAACCCTTTCCCACTCCATACCACCATAGGACAACATGGGCCTAAAGATCTTAACCCTTTCCCACTCAACCACCATAGGACAACATGGGCCTAGAGATCTTAACCCTTTCCCACTCCATACCACCATAGGACAACATGGGCCTAGAGATCTTAACCCTTTCCCACTCCATACCACCATAGGACAACATGGGCCTAGAGATCTTAACCCTTTCCCACTCCATACCACCATAGGACAACATGGGCCTAGAGATCTTAACCCTTTCCCAGTCCATACCACCATAGGACAACATGGGCCTAAAGATCTTAACCCTTTCCCACTCAACCACCATAGGACAACATGGGCCTAGAGATCTTAACCCTTTCCCACTCCATACCACCATAGGACAACATGGGCCTAGAGATCTTAACCCTTTCCCACTCCATACCACCATAGGACAACATGGGCCTAGAGATCTTAACCCTTTCCCACTCCATACCACCATAGGACAACATGGGCCTAGAGATCTTAACCCTTTCCCAGTCCATACCACCATAGGACAACATGGGCCTAAAGATCTTAACCCTTTCCCACTCAACCACCATAGGACAACATGGGCCTAGAGATCTTAACCCTTTCCCACTCCATACCACCATAGGACAACATGGGCCTAGAGATCTTAACCCTTTCAGTGCGGGAACCAAATTTTAAAGGCCTGTGCAAACAGTTTGGATCCAGATGAGACGCCACAGAACGTGGCGTCAGGATCCAAACTGTTTGCTATTCTGATAGTATTCTTTGAAAAAAATCGAAGAAAATGCTAATTTTAGAAATTTTGCAGCCGGCATTATAGCAGACGACAAATTTCCCAGCATGCAAAGGGTTAACCCTTTCCCACTCAGAAGCAAAGTGGAAAAGGCTTATGCAACCAGCATAAAACAAGAACAGCCTGCAAGTGCAATGTAACGCCAGTCTGTTCAGGTTTTATGCTGTTTGCTGCTTGTCAGTATCTAATAAGAAAAGTCTTTAATTAAATTTAACTTTCAAAGAGACTACAAATGTCTCAAAATAGGTATCTAAGTGGTAAAGGATTAAATAAGTGTAGCAGACATACCCTTTGCCAGGGAAAGAAATTAGCAGAGGAACACTTGCCAATGGCCCCTAAAATTTTAGATAGGATTCTGCAATTTCTGAGAAAACACACAGGGCTTTTTCTCATTATTTTGGAAATCTGGCCAACACGACAGCAAAATGAATTGATGAGCCATACTTTAAATAGGGAACATAAAAGTGTTTGATGAATAAACATTTAAAATAAAAGAGAAAAAACACACTTACATACAAGTGAATATCACAGACATAATTATAGGTATGCATTAAATATACCTAACAAATTATCATCTCATAATTACTAAATATCAAATAGTTAAACAATCAATTGGTAATTTATATTTAACTTGAATTGGAAACAATGATTTTTTTGCAATAGGGAATATGACCTGTTGACAGCTATAACATTAGCCAAATAAAGCCCTGATGCATTAAATCCTAAGTATATGAAATATTGAAAGCATGAGGCTGGGCAATCATGGCAAAAGATTTAGTGTTTGTTGCCATTGCTTTACAATGTAATACAATTGTAAATGTCCCATGAATAACCAACACAATGTTTTCTAGCATCCCTTCTGGCTTACTTATCCACCTGGTGCTATGATAACTGGAGTCCCCTGGATGCTGGGGATCATTCTTCATCATCACATATCCCACCCCCTGAGTCCCTGACCACTTGGATAGCTATTTAATGAGCTTTCATCACCTTGAATTTGCTAACACTTGCTGTGTTCATGTTTTGAATTACTCAGTGTTTGTACAAACTTCACCCTTTTGATTGATTCTCAAGGTATGTTAGACAAGCAGAGAGACCATGGAAACTATATATGTTGTTTGGGGAAAAATAAACCAAACAAGTAAGGTGTGCAAGTTCACATGCTGGTTACTGTGCTTCCTACATTTTAGCCACTTAGCAGCAATACTTTTTAAGAAATTATGCAAAACACAAGTTAAACAAGACTATTGCCAGGTAATATATGTCCCCTACCGGCTCCACCATTGTCAGAGTGTTTTTTTTATAAATATTTGTTGCCATAGCAGCCAGAATTTTTGGCGTAGGAACACAATGAAATGACGTGCAGAATGTCCATATTGCCATCTATCCATGTTTCAAGTTTCATAAAAAAATATGAAGAACCTTTTAAGTTATCGCATGATCCAGAAAAGTGTGACAGACAGACGCACATGGCGCGAACCATAAGACCCTCCGGTGAAACCGGTAGGGGATAAAAAGGTCGCCAGAGTGTAATGGATATGGTGTCCGCCTAGCGACCGGGAGGTTACAAGTTCGATCCATACGTGAGAGCGTTCTTTAGAACTGGTTAGTACTGATTCTAGGCCAAGGAAATGGACTCCAGAGCGTTTCAATAAGCCTGGGGCTTTCGATGCAATCATGCTAAAATAAATAGGTTTAAACTAACACAAATTAAAAAAGTCATTAAAAAAAGACAAAGGTTTCATTACTCCTGTTCTGTAGAAAATATCTTTACCAAAATATCGAGGCGTGCAATGTTTTCAAGCTTTTTAATATGTCTGTAAACTTTCAGCCCTCTACCAGCAATGCTTTTTTGGTTTCAGGTGACATATGATCGAACAAAATTTTATAAAAGGATTCAAACTAAAATATTGAATACCGCAACTGCACATGCAGGCTAACATGTTGGCTTTTAAGTTTCAGGCATCTTGCACCAATACTATTTGATTTACCACAACATAAAGGGTAAAGGCCAGTTAAGAGAAATTATTCTGTCATTTTCAATCTTCATTCCTGTTCAATACATTTATCATATGCCCCAATATTAAAGCATTAACTTAAAAGTAAAGTTCAGTACAGTTATAAAACGATATATACATTCACATTTGAAATCTCTTGAATTTTTTTCAAGATTTACACTAAGATTCTTGTTAACATTCTTGTAGGTCTTGAATAATTCAGGGCCATGTGTGAGGTCCCACAGGGATTCAAGATGAAGTATAGGGTTCAGAGCTCATTAAAACCACTTACATGTATAATCATGCACACCCATGTGCTGTTCATTAACATTTAAAGGGATGATCCCAGTTTTGTTAAATTGTGTGTGTTTGTTGTGTACTAAAGTGTTTTTTCTGCAACATTTGATTTGTACCTCCTTGTTAATCATTTCCATGTCATAATTAAAGGACTGCATTTTATAAAAAAAAATTCCTGCAAGTGCAAATTAAGGTTCACTCTGTGCATATTCCATTTTCACACAAGTGAAACACACTTGACATTCTTCTATATTAGGCTTTCATCAACAATTAGTTACATTTCATATGACTTAACATAAATCTGGACAAGTGGATACCTTCATATTAGGCTCACTCTGTAAAAATGGGCTACATATTATATTATCATAAAATGAGTTGTGTTCTGAGAAAACTGGGCATAATGCATGTGCTTAAAGTGTCTTCCCAGATAAGCCTGTGCAGCTAATCAGGGACGACACTTTCCACCTAAATAGGATTTGTGCTAAGAAGAGACTTCATTTAAACGAAAACTGTCATAAAAGCCGAAAGTGTCGTCCCTGATTAGCCTGTGCGGACTGCATGCAGATTTAGCAACAAAATACTATATAATGCCATCAAGTTGTCAAAGCTTTAAGTAAAAGCGTCCCTTTAAATTATATACGAATCATGTAATAAAACTTTAGTATAATAAATATAATCAAACAAGTTTTGAATTCTTTTCGTTTTGAAACCATTTTGCTCAGACAGACATCACAATAATTGGGTGTCCACATCTTATAACAGCTAGCAGCCTGTCTGTCCATTGTATGAACAAAAATATCTTTCTTAAATAGATATTTGGCTTAGAGGTATACTCTGACTTTGAAAATAATTTGTTATGCATGTTTATACAGTTTATAAATAAATAGATATGCACATTTTCAATGCAATTTTGCCCATTTATATTGTTGGTATTTGCATAGAAGAGACATAAAGGACATATTGATTTATTCATGTGCACATGCAATGAAATTGCACACTCTTGTACAGAGATATAATATGAAATATAGTGCATAAGATCATACTTTTTTTGTTATTCACAATTGCAAAAAACTCGCTGTTAACAAAGAGAGATACAAGTCAAAACCTGGGGCCGTATTCCAGTAGCTTCTTAAGTTTTCACTTAAGTAAAGAAATTTCTTAAATAAATTTTTTAAGTTAAATTTGAAATGTCAAAAACAAATCATGATATGCTCAGTATTGCTCTTTTAGAAATTCCTTTAAGAGTTAAAGGAAGTAAACTTAATTTTAAATATATGAGAAAAGATACACAGAGTAAAGAAATTTATTAAGTTTATGAAGCTACCAGAATTTAACTTAAGTGAAATTTTATGTTTAAAGAAAAAATGGCGGAGATAAGAAAAAATATTGCGCAATATTTCAAATTAAGTTATTTTTTAACTTAAGAAGCTACTGGAATACGGCCCCTGGATAAGAGAGCTTCTTAGAACAAACACAACATTCCCACTCATCATTTTTTTTTTATACCACATTCATATTATATAAGCGCCCTTTTCATATTCGAGATGTGCGTTCAAAGGCGCTTTACAGGGACTTCCGGTTTCAACGTAATTTAGATATTCCGTTACTGCCGTTGTAAAAGCAAATTGTCAATCCATCGTTTTAGGTAAGAAAATCAATTATCATTTAAAATAATATTGGAAATAATCGTTGGATGTGTTTGATAACTTTTTTAAATATGTATAATATTGATTTTGATGTTTTGTTAGCCGTATGAATACATTTTTTGAATACACAATAATCAATGTTTATGGTGGGTGGGGTATATTAATGTTGATTTATTGAAAAAAAGAACTGTGTGGAGAATTTAACCACTATAACACCTATAGCAATACGGCTGTAAAACAATACATTAATACGTATCTGATGATTTTTTTAATTACTTTTAACATTCTTGGTTGTAATATATTGTATGGTAAACAACAGTTGACATATAGCTACTAAAATAAAATGTTATTATTGTCACTGTGCAGCTTAACATGTTATTTCTATTTACTTAAGGACACTTGTGTAATTAAATTCTAATACCAAATATTAAAATTCATATGACCAAACTATAATACTTAATATTTATTTATATAATTTATTATCTATTTTAAGATATCGGATGCCACATGGACCATGGAGGTATGCAAACTACTATTACACCTAAGAAAAAACATATTAGACAGACATTCTCTTACGCACCACAACATAGAACAGCGAATTTACATTTACTTCGAAGAGATGCGTAGCCTGGCTGCCTTTCCTTCAAAAGCTTAGTTCGCGAGGCTGCTCAGCATATTTTGTTTGAGGTACTTGCTCATATTCTCTATTTGTTTGTATTCACATGTTCATCTTTATCATAATCATATATTTTCTAACAAATTCTATTTTAATATATATGTGATCATGCAAATTATCTGTGCAACAAGCAAAACCATTTAAAACTAGAAATGGCGCGGCAGAGGCCGACGCGTATCCCCACGCCGAATGTTTGACCTAGGTGTGCCCCAGGGTTGGTAATGGGGCCATGCATAGCTGAGATTGACCGTATTGTCATAAGAGAAGTTCATCATCAATAAGAAGTGAATTGGTGTAGAAATGAAGAAGTTATAGTAAAAGGCAATTTTGGGTGGGTGTGACATATGTGGGCAGGGCGCCCCAGGGTTGGTAATTGTGCCATGCATAGTTGAGATTGACCGTATTGTCATAAGAGAAGTTCAGTATCAATTTGAAGTGAATCGGTGTAGAAATGAAGAAATTATAGTAAAAGGCAATTTTGGGCGGGTGTGGTCTATGTGGGCGGGGCCCCAGGGTTGGTAATGGGGCCATACATAGTTGAGATTGACCGTATTGTCACAAGAGAGGTTCAGTATCAATTTGAAGTGAATCGGTGTAGAAATGAAGAAATTATAGTAAAAGGCAATTTTGGGTGGGTGTGGTCTATGTGGGCGGGGCGCCCCAGGGTTGGTAATGGGGCCATGCATAGTTGAGATTGACTGTATTGTCATAAGAGAAGTTCAATATCAATTTGAAGTGAATCGGTGTAGAAATGAAGAAATTATAGTAAAGGCAATTTTGGGTGGGTGTGGTCTATGTGGGCGGGGCCCCAGGGTTGGTTATGGGGCCATGCATAGTTGAGATTGACCCTAATGTCATAAGAGAAGTTCAGTATCAATTTGAAGTGAATCCGTGTAGAAATGAAAAAATTATAGTAAATGGAATTTTTTGGTGGGTGTGGCCTATGTGGGCGGGCGCCCCAGGGTTGGGATTGGGGCCATGCATAGTTGAGATTGACCCTAATGTCATAACAAAAGTTCAGTATCAATTTGAAGTGAATCCGTGTAGAAATGAAAAAATTATAGTAAATGGAAATTTTTGGTGGGTGTGGCCTATGTGGGCGGGGCGCCCCAGGGTTGGGAATGGGGCCATGCATGGTTGAGATTGACCGTATTGTCATAAGAGAGGTCCAGTATCAATTTGAAGTGAATCGGTGTAGAAATAAAGAAGTAAATGTAAAATAACCTAAAAAAATGAGTGATAATTTCTGACGCGGCCCCACCCCAACCGCTATAACTTTTGACCCAGGGGTCAGATCAAAATTCCAAATAGTGCAGGGTCGCACATATGCTCATAGCTACCATGTGTGTAAGTTTCAAGGTTCTAGTGCTTTTAGTGTAGGAGGAGATAGTGGCCAGGACGGACGGACAGACAGACGGACGGACGGACGGACGGCGGAGATAACCACAATATCCCCACCTTTTTTTCAAAAAGCGTGGGGATAACCAGACATAGTATTCAAGTCATTCAAATTCAAAATGAGTTATTTTGCGCAATTTTTCATCAAATAATTTTATGGTTGTAACTATGTACATGAACTTTCAATTTACTTGGTTGTCAGTTTTAATATGGTGTGTGTTATGTGTATTTACTTATTAATATTATTTAAATGTTTTGCCTGCATATAACGTACTATCTATATATTTTTTCTTTTCAGGGAGGAGATGAAAGTATCTGAAAGCAGACTTGAAGTGATATCTTGATGTAAATCTAGGTTTCTATGCTACACAAATGTACATGTAGGTGCATATCTTCACTCAATCCGCCGCGTATTTACGCGGCGGATTTACTCCGCAAAATTATGCGAGGTTAAAACAGACTCGGCGAAACGCCGCGTGAACACTCGTGTACTAAATTTCTGGCTGTGGCGTAGCCGCGGATTACGCTTGTGTCGCATTGGCTTTACTGTACCCATATTAGGAAAAATGCCCCGCCCCTTGGCGGCCATGTTTTTCAAGCAAATGTAACCATTTTCGAACTCATCCAAGATATCATAAAGACAAATTTGCTGACCATATTTCATCAAGATTGGACAATAAATGTGGCCTCTAGTGTGTTGACAAGGTTTTACTATAGCCGTATAAGGAAAAATGCCCCGCCCCCTGGCGGCCATGTGTTTCAACCAACTGGCATCAATTTCAGACTCGTCCAAGATATTATTGGGATGAATCTTGTGACCAAGTTTCAATAAGTTTGGACAATAAATGTGGCCTCGAGAGTGTTAACAAGATTTTACTATAGCCATATAAGAACAAATGCCCCGCCCCTGGCAGCCATGTTTTTCAAGAAAAGGTTACCATTTTTTAATTCATCAAAGATATCAGTGGGACAAATCTGCTGAGCAAGTTTCATGAAGATCGGAAAATAAATGTGGCCTCCAGAGTGTTAACAAGGTTTAACTATAGCCATATAAGGAAAAATGCCTCGCCCCCTGGCGGCAATGTTTTTCAACCAACCGGCATCATTTTCGAACTCGCCCTAGATATTATTGGGATGAATCTTCTGATTAAGTTTTATGAAGATCAGACAATAACTGTGGCCTCTAGAGTGTTAACAAGATTTTACTAAAGCCATATATAGCCAAAAAAGGAAAAAAGCCCCGCCCCTTGGCAGCCATGTTTTTCAAGCAAACGTAACCATTTTCAAACTCATCCAAGATATCATTGAAACCAATCTTCTGACCAAATTTCATGAAGATTAGACAATAAATGTGGCCTCTAGAGAGTGAACAAGGCAAATGTTGACGTCGCACAATGGACGACGGACGACAGACAAAAGGCGATCACAAAAGCTGACCATGAGCACGTTGTGCTCAGGTGAGCTAAAAACAATCCTGGCATTAGTTTCGATTAGAACATTACTTAAGACATTTATGAGCTCTGAACAGCCCAAACAGTTGTAAAATGAGCATGCCTGTGTGTTCACTACCTGTTGTTTAGGTGAGAAGGCATGAATCCGTAGAACTATTTCATGAGAACCCTGCATTAGTATTATGCCTTAATAGCATGACAGAACCATAACATGGGGGAAATATTTCCATCATTATTTTGGTAAACATTCCAGTTTTTGAAAACCTGTTTTATTTCTATCTGAATACAATGTCATGACAATGACATAATGTTTAATGTAAGAGTGTTGACAAAATAAACACAAAATTACTGTTTATATTCCGCTCTCTTCAATTTTTCTTTGCACAGGAAACTAGAATATTCCTCTTCGTTTTCTATAGGTCTTGCAAAAAAAACGAACAGCCCAATTGGGAAAAATTAGCCCAATAAACTATTACATTGGGAAAATGTGATTTGTGAAATGTTCTAATTGGAAAATTGGTATTTTATCATAATGTTTAGCTTAAAAATACTTAAAAATTGAGAAATCGTTCGCATCTTAAGTGCCGTGGAGCCATACTCTTATACTACTTGTTAAATAGTATGTTACATATTTCAGTGTAAACTACAAACAAATGAACGTTACTGATTTTCAATCGCACATGTATACAATGCTGACTTCTAAAATTTGGGATTATGTAACAAAAATTGAGTCCAGTAAATAGTACTCAGATGTTGATTATAGCAACGTTTCATCGAAGGTCGATTCTACAGACCCAAACCTGGTTTAGTCAAAGGTCATCCTAGAGAACAGGAGGCTCAGAGTCTCGATTTAGACAGTTAATACTCTTGAGCATGGCTTCAGTTAAACAAATGATAATTTTAACAAGGGCTGTTTGTAAAACATGCATGCCCCCCATATGGGCTCTCCGTTGTAGTGACAGCCATTGTGTGAATATGTTTTTTGTCACTGCGACCTTGACCTTTGACCTAGTTACCTGAAAATCAATAGGGGTCATCTGCCAGTCATGATAAATGTACATATGAAGTTTCATAATCCTAGCCATAAGCGTTCTTGAGTTATCATCCGGACACCATTTTACTATTTCGGGTCATAGTGACCTTGACCTTTGACCTAGTGACCTGAAAATCAATAGGGGTCATCTGCGAGTCATGATCAATTTACCTATCAAGTTTCATGATCCTAGGAATAAGCATTCTTCAGTTATCATCCAGAAACCATTTTACTATTTCGGGTCATCGTGACCTTGACCTTTGACCTAGTGACCTGAAAATCAATAAGGGTCATCTGCGAGTCATGATCAATCTACCTATCAAGTTTCATGATCCTAGGAATAAGCGTTCTTCAGTTATCATCCGTAAACCATTTTACTATTTCGGGTCATCGTGACCTTGACCTTTGACCTAGTGACCTGAAAATCAATAAGGGTCATCTGCAAGTCATGATCAATCTAGCTATCAAGTTTCATGATCCTAGGCCTAAGCGTTCTTGAGTTATCATCCGGAAACCATTTTACTATTTCGGGTCACTGTGACCTTGACCTTTGACCTAGTGACCTGAAAATCATTAGGGGTCATCTGCGAGTCATGATCAATCTACCTATCAAGTTTCATGATCCTAGGCCTAAGCGTTCTTGAGTTATCATCCGGAAACCATTTTACTATTTCAGGTCACTGTGACCTTGACCTTTGACCTAGTGACCTGAAAATCAATAGGGGTCATCTGCGAGTCATGATCAATCTACCTATTAAGTTTCAGGATCCTAGGCCTAAGCGTTCTTAAGTTATCATCCGGAAACCATTTAACTATTTCGGGTCACCGTGACCTTGACCTTTCACCTATTGACCTCAAAATCAATAGGGGTCATCTGTGAGTCATGATCAATGAACCTATGAAGTTTCATGATCCTAGGCCCAAGCGTTCTTGAGTTATCGTCTGACAACCACCTGGTGGACCGACCGACAGACCGACATGAGCAAAGCAATATACCCCCTCTTCTTCGAAGGGAGGCATAATAAACTCATTTAGTGTTACTTAAAACAGGATTTCGAAGAAAATCACTAACCACTTTGATTTAAATATGCAACTTTTTAGTTGTACATGTTGTATAGTTTTTAGCATAACTAATACATTTCCCAATTTGGATGAAAAAGCCGCTTATTTACCCAATTTGACTGGTACCGCTACCATTCCCAAAGTGGTGAGGAAAAGCACTTAAATGTTACCGCAGTTTATCTATCTAAGAAGCTTTGAAACACTTGTATTTAAATTGGAAAATTATTTTGACTTCTTTCGCATCCTTCACTTTACTAAATTTACTTGCAATTTATTATTAACTCCATTTCATGATAATCTTATGTCATTAATTCAGAAATGTGTGTTAAAACAGTTATAAAACATCAAATCATGCGGATATAATCAACTTTATACATTATTTTAGTGTATTGAACAATTGCATCAGTACCATATGCCTCCAGAAAAAAGGAAAACATTACTGCTACAAGCCAGGGTCAGATCTGATGAATAATTAAGGAAGCAGTACTGCATACATTTGTAGTACAGATATAAGTGGTGTACAAGGATGAGTCCCATGGGGCTGTCTGGTTGTGGAGGCCTTAACGATTGGTCTCTGTTCAACTGTCTGAGAACAGCTGGAATACACAAGGATCACATCCATCAATGAAGTATGTGCATGTAAATCCCATGAACTAAATTAAACATGAACACTAAAAAACTTTAAGGAGTCATAATGTACAATGATCATCATTTGTTGAGAACAACAAATCATGAATGAATTGAGAGCAGGATTTCCTTTTAAGTGGAAGCTGCCACCATTTTGCGACTGGGTAAAAGTTAAAAAATAACAATAAAATGCTAACTTATGTCAACTTACCTTATTTGTGAAGTTTAATTTCATAAAGACAATTTTCTTGGGAAATTGGGTATTATGCGGCCTGCAGAGTGCCAAAACAAGCCTGGGCATTAACATAGACTAGTAAGGAGCTATCTCTCAACTAGTAAGGTTTGGTGGTCTCTTAACACTTTGCATGCTGGGAAATTTGTTGTCTGCTAAAATGTTGTCTGCTGAATTTCAAAAAAATGCATTTTGTTCGATTTTTTTCAAAGAATACTATAAGAATAGCAAACAGTTAGGATCCTGATGTTCTGTGGCGTCTCATCTGGATCCAAACTGTTTGCAAAGGCCTTCAAAATTCGGTTCCAGCACTGAAGTAGTTAATACATCAACTCCCCATCAGAGACAATCAGAGCTACAGATAAGCTTTTTGGGGTAATTGGGTAATACCCTTCAAAATAAGAATGAATTGGGTAATGGAAAACGTGATTGGGTATCCAAAAGTATCATACCCGCTCATTTAAAAAAATAATTGGGTATTTGTACCAAAACAAACAAGTGAATTGGGTAATTGCAATAAAACATGAATTTAGCTTCTCAAAACCGTACCTACATAAAGTCACTGTTATGTATTCAATTGCAATATAGTGTTCCATCTTTCTGCTACCAGATTCAACAATGGAATTTCTCAACCCACTCATTGAATGCGATTCTGCTTGTTTTTGTTCCAATATGGGCCAGTACTTTCGTTTTGGAAACGCAACACACCCCATCATAGGGGGCTGGAACGGTGTTGGATAGTATAATATAGTGTATTTTGACCGAAAATGCCCAAAACCAAAATTAAATATAATAATATTAACACGGGTTTCAACTAAATTTTTTTATTTACTGACAGCCATCAATCAGAGTCCGGTTGCATTGCCAAAAAAATAATACAAATAAACCACTTTGGCATTTAGACGTAGCTAAGACATAGCTCTATCAATAAACAATAACAACTTACAGCACAAGGCACTTAAAATCTTATTTTGGAGAGCTTAAACATACCTGATTGATGGCTGTCAGAAAATAATTTTTTTAGTTGAAACCCTTGTTGCTATAATTAATTATTATTTTTTTTTGCATTTTCGGTCTTTACACACTTTATTATACTATCCCAACACTGGTCCAGCCCTCTGTGCACCCCATCAACAAAAAAAAATGTGCACCCCATCAACAAGTTCATCTAAAATCTACCGCAGATGTCCATGGAACAAAACATGGAGTTAATAATGTCATTTACTATGCCCTTTGCAATTGTTTTAGATTTATTTACCACGACAAAAGAATCTATATGTCTTTTTTGTATTTTTTGCGGAACTTTTCGTCTGCCTCGAGAGGCCAATTTGTTTGACTCGCATGTGTTATCATCTAAACGATTGGTAAATACGTTACCAGATAAAACATCGCTTGTCGATAAAGACTCGAGTCATAACGGCCAAAACAAAACGGGATTTTTCATTACGCATAGAAGGCGGCTCTAATTGGGTATCGGCGATTTGTTTTGCGTACCGGTACGCACAGATTTTGAAAAAAGGCGTTTCCACCTATTTTTGATTGCGTATTTATGCAAATACGCAGCTTATCTGCAGCTCTGGAGACAATGGATGCAGAGGCATAACTGGAGCTAAACTGTCTTCCCATTTCTGCAGATGTGGCTCATGTATAATCACCCCTCCTAAATACTACAATTATTCTAAAATCAGATCAATTTCACATCTTTGTGGATACTGCAAGACCAACAATGTCCTATTAATGCATACTCATGATGACAACTCTGCACCAGTGTAACAGTGCATCAGTATTCACCCTGTTGATAAATCTTTATTCAACATTCCTGTTGGTAAAGTTAAACCTGATGTTCTATGATATCACCTCTCCAGGATGGCTGTTGTTTCCAAGAAGTTCCCTGAACAAATATGTATTTTACGTGCCCACCAGGCCTGCATAAGCATTACAATTAATGTTGTTCTGAGATACAAGATGCTTTTGACCTACATATAACAGGCACCTTGGTTTTTAAATCCCTTAGCAAGTTAGCCTGTCTTTTGTTGACAGTTATCATTCTTTACCAGTAAAAAATAGATGATATTGAATAGAACATTTTTTTAGGAAACTTCAACAGAAAGAAATTGATTTGCAAAAGGAGCTTGTCTTAACAACTGTGTATTCACAAAACCATCATGGTAAAGCATTCATTGTTTTTAAAAAGGAATGTCAATTTTGAACTTTGTGTCTGTAAAAGAAATGACACTTATAATTTGAATTTCTAAAGCATATCCTTTTTATCATGTATGTACATTGTACATTAAAATTAATATAAATTCAAGAAAATACTGGATAACCTACTCAAAACTGTTGGAAATCAAAACAGTGATTAAATCTCTAGTTGTAAATGTATGCTATTTAAAGAAATCTTTGGGTAAAATATTATGTCAGTTGTTGTAGAACTATACAGTACACTCCACGCGTTTTCCCCAATTTCCCTCCATACTCCGCGGGTTTCGACCTGGAGGGAGATTAAGAAAATCCCGCTATACGCGGCGTTTGCATGATTTTGGACGCGGCGGTTAACGATCGGCAAAACTGATAAGTCAACGCGGCGGCCCTCGGCGTTGGCAACGCGGGGGAAACTCCGCGTTTTACGAGATAACGATCAATTTAATTTTGTTTGACTTCCTGATTTTCAAATAAAATTACATTTATTACAAGTACATACATGTACATGTAGTATAATATTTACAATAAAAAAAACAACCAAGATAGATCGATCCCGACGTGGTTGTAGAAGTAGTTGTTGTTGTATAGAAAACTCGTTGATTTACGACACACAAAACGTCGTCTTTTAACTAATACTTACCAATTAATATAAACACAGTTTGCAACATTGTTTTTATTTTGATAATTTAATCCAAAGTTTTCATGTTAGCAGGTGATTTTCTATACTGAACATGTATACAAATGACCAAGGACCCTAAAAATCTCGCAAATCTGTGTGAATTGACAGTTTGACGTAATCAAAGAAAAGCCGCTTCCTGTCTACAGGCATAACTTACTCAAGTAAACACGTTCAACGAATGCATAAGGAATGGTTTTAATTGTCGGAACAAAGTCAATTCTCTGCTCGCTAATGCATTGATTTTCTCTTTGTTTGTAGGTTATTCCATTGATTGCTAAAAGGTGGTAACTATTGAGTTGATAATTGCATTTAATATTCACAGTTGTATTCTTGTTGCGTCGACATTCTAAACAATGTTTACCAGTAATTATGGCAGAGTGACATTCACACATGTTAATCCCTTTTGTCAAAACACCGCAGACAGCAGTCTACACAATAGGTCAGTAGACAAGCTTTGCGTCTTTTCATAACGTCAAACACTTAAAATCCAGTTCCGCCCAGATGTCTTCTTTAATCAGTTTACTATACAATTAGTGTTAAAATAATTACTCTACTAAAATACCGTAACGATAAAGATTCGGCGTGTTCGATTTGAAATTATTTTAGAGGAAATATCAACTTTTTCGCGATATAATTTCGTTAATAAATACCAAAGAAACTTTTAACCGAAATCAACAAAATTCAATGTTCTCTGCGCTACAAAGTTTGTATAAAAAAATCAATACACGCACGCTTTGCAGGAGTATACATTGTACCTTGACCTTGTACATTGCAGCATAATTTTCGCGCGCTTTTGTCGGGAAATATACATGACTGTATATTGGAAGCATTTGTAAACGTCGTGTTAACAATTAAAAATCGTAGTGTGTTTCGGATTACGAATTTTCATTTGGAAATTTTACGGAACATTAATTCTTGTGTCGTATGTGTTATGATTTAAATATTAATTTGTCAAATGTATTATATTAGACTAATTCATATCGTAGACGTACCTGTGAATTAAAAAACATAATTTTTATACGTATTAATTTTCTATACAATTATCTTTTTTATACATGTACTACAGTATTTAAACAATTTATTATAACAATGTTTTTATTTTTTGGCATGCCCAGTAGCACACTGCTAACGCGGCGTTGCGCGGCGATCACTGATAAGAACGGAAAGTGTCTGCATTTACCGACTAGCCTAAAGTAATACACGCCGCGGGAATTAGCGAACGCGGCGTAACGCCGAGCGTTTTATCGAGTTCACCTCGCTCTTCCAACGCCGCGTGAACACTCGCTAGCAGAAAAAACCCGCGGAGGGAGCGCGTTTTTTGGGGAAAACGCGTGGAGTGTACTGTAAGTAGAACTATTGATCACTAACAGAGAACAAGAATAATTAAAATACATCATAAATAGTAACCATTGTATTTTGTAAAATGGAGAATCATTTTGAATAATTGTTTAAACATTCTTATAACAATGTGTTTGCAATTGTTTGATAAACAAGAGGACCTGAAAGGTCCAAAGTCGCTCAACTGAGAGACAAAGGAAATGACCATTTCTGTGTAGCTCAAGATATAATCAGAAAACATGTTCTGACCAAGCTCATGAAAAGTGAACTTTAAATATCCCCTAGAGCCATGTTTTTCAATAGACTGGAACCATTATCAAACTTATCCAAGATGTCATTAAAACAAATGTTCTGACCAAGTTCCATGAAGATAAATGTGACTTCATAAGTGATAACACATTTTTACTATAACCGTATAAGGAAAAATGCCCTGTTTCCTAGCCGCCATGTTTTTCAACCAACCAGAACCATTTGCAAAAATTGTCCAACATATCATTTGGACAAATCCTTCTACTAAGTTTCATGAAGATCTGACAATAAATATGTGGCCTCTAATGTGTTAACAAGGTTTTACCATAGCCATATATTGCAACATAAGGAAAACTGCACCCCCCCCCCCCTCCCTGGTGGGCCATGTTTTTCAAGTAACTGGAAACCCGCCCCTTGGTGATATTTTTTCGAAATTCGTGTTGATCAAACGATAAATGTGACTTTTAGAGTGTTCAAAGTTTTTACTCTAGCCATATAAGGAAAATAATAAAATATAAGGTTTTTATCAAATGATAAATGTGACTTTTAGAGTGTTCAAAGTTTTATACTCTAGCCATATAAGGAAAATAATAAAATATAAGGTTTTTCAACCAACAAAACCCATTTTCGAGATTTAATTGGGACAAATCTTCTGATCAAGTTTTGTGATCAGACAATAACTGTGGCATCTCCAGTGTTAACAAGGTTTAACTAGAGACATAAATAGCCATATTAGGAAAAATGCCCCCCCCCCCCCCCCGGCGGCAATGTTTCGAACTATAACATAATGCCTGTCTTGCAGCTCCACCAACCAGTTTTTGCACTATAAGCCAAAATTTGTCCTTGCCTGGTCAACCTGCTTATTTCAATGACAAAAGATGACAACAACAACATCAGTTCAGGGCACAAACAAGTACAGTTATGCTTTAAAGTACAAATCCTTCACCATTGATTCATTCTGACAGCAGCAACCTGTTACCTTCCTAAGCCAGGCAAGTTATTGCATGTACACCTTCCCAAGACTACAGGGCTGTCATTAAACTGTTAACATGTGCCACTCTCCTTGCTACTGATGAAACAGCCTGAACACTTGCATGAATATGACACAGTAGGGCATTCATGCATTATTTATAAGTTGTACTTCAAAGAGATTTATTTTGGCAAATTAGCTTATCATAAATCTTTATCAATTGAGCATCTGGGTATCCCATCATCTCTTTTGCTATTTAAAAAAAAAATGGAGTCTAAGCTCGTTTGTCGGCATTGTTTGTTGAAATTATGGAGCAGTCTTGTTTTTTGGGGAATGTACAAGCAACAAGATTTGGTGACCAACAATCATACAGCAAGGTTATCTGACAAAGGTAATCAAAGGTGAGAATTAAGTGGCAGCCAATCTAATAATGTCCACTTTTCACAGAGGTAACTATCCTAGACTCAGGAGATTTACACAGTTACCTTAACTTTAAAGTATGAGCAGAGTCATGCTATGAATATTAACTTTGGTTCAACCTATTAACGTTATTTATAGATGAATTTAAAGTTTAGACTTTATTATTTCATTTTTTTAAACTTTTGGAAACCTTCAATTGATCAATTGAGACTTTTCAAGTCTTATTAGCGAAAAATATTATTTATTTTCTTCCATTGGGAATGGGTCCCCCTACCAGACACAAATTTGATCAGAAAAAAACACACTGACCTAATTGACCTGTTAAGCCAGTGCATCTGAAGCAAAATAGTATGTCAAGATCATGATCTCAATCAGAAGTTTTATGACCATTATTATCTGCATCTTCTGATCTACAAGATTAATCTATGTTTGTTATACATTGAATCAAGTCATAGTGAGTAATGCAATACCTTAACCTAAGATATCAGATAGGTTAATTAAATGCCAATATCATATTGAGTTACCAATGAAAACTGCTGGAATTGATTTGTTCATAAAACTAGTTAAATATTGTATAATAATTATATTACATTTTAATTTAAGTAGCAGTGGAGAAAATACCCTGTACGAATTAATAAAACAAGAAACCATAGGAGACGGGTGATGCTCCCCAAAGGTTTTTTTTGTCACAATATTGCACTATATATTCAGATAAAAGGAAACGTCTTGAGGGCACAGTAGTTGGGGGGACAAGAATTTTTTTTTATAAAATTTCAAAGGGCCATAACTCTGTGAAAAATCATCCGACCAGACCCTGCTGATAATATGCACATCTCCTCTTAGTAGTGAAGCTTCCCATAAAGTTTCATTGAATTCCGGTCATTAGTTGCTGAGAAATAGCCCGGACAAGAATTGCACTATATATACAGTTAATGGAAAATTTCTAAAATTTCAAAGGGCCATAACTCTGTGAAAAATCATCCAGGTGTTTTTTCCACTTTTTGGGAAGATAGCCCATGGCTTTGGAATTGGGAATTTTATCGGCATTTTCAAGAAATTGGGAAAATAAATTCATTATCAAACTTTTTCGCCCCAAACGTCCAGTGATTTGGGAAAATATAATTTGATATAACTCTTTATAATAATTCGAATTAAAAAACAAAATCATTAAACTATACTTTGCTAGATGTAATTGAAATAAAATTGAGATAAAAGAATCATAAAGACACTTTTTTTTTTTTGGAAATTGGGAATTGTGCAAATTTTGGGAAAAAAGTATACTTTTTGCCATACGGAATAAAGCCGCTATTCCACTATAAAAACGAGCCAAAAATAACCTGTCATCTGACCAGAACCTGCTGATAATATGCACATCTACTCTTGGAAGTGAAGCTTCCCATAAAGTTTAATTGAATTCTGGTCATAAGTTGCAGAAAAATAGCCAGGACAAAAAATTTGCACAGACTGACAGACAGAAAATAAATTTTGGGGGAGCATAAAAAATCTAAAAATGTTACTAGTTATGTAAGTGCTATAACAAATCTACGATACATATTAAAGCATGGTGTCTGGTGAATATTTTATTCCACATATTTATTATATTAGGTCATAAATATATTACTTCACAAGACTTTCAAAATGTTCAAGACTGACATCAGCATGAAAAATCTTGCTTCAGGCAAAAATTGCATCACAGCACAGGTCAATATGACACCATAACGATATCAATGTGTAATCATACACCTAAACTGTCTCATACATGTAGCTCTGGTGAGCAACATTATATCAAATTGCAGTTGTACAAATATGTTTCACTGTGTTTGGAAAGTAATGTTCTAAATAGTTACAATAAAAACAAGTCATGTGTTAAGGTTATATTTGATTAATTCATCATTTAATCTAAGTTTGTATTGTGATTGCATATCAATAAAGTAAATGTATAAAGGATCAAAACAATTGTCTCACTCTTGTAATTTACAAGTCAATTAGCAACTCCTTGTTGGTCTGATGCTTGGCTATATAACAATGTCTAATATGCCAGATACAGGAACAAGGTTTGCAACTGACCAATCATTAATATGTTAAAGGGACCTTTTCACATTTTGGTAAATTGAAAAAATTGTTTCATATTTGCAAATTTTCATTATACTAAGTTATGATCTTTGTAATGAAGGCTTTTAATAAGACTTAAAGGGATCTTTTCACGGTTTGGTAAATTGACAAAATTGAAAAGTTGTTTTAGATTCGTAAATTTTCGTTTTAGTTATGATATTTGTGAGGAAACAGTATTACTGAACATTTACCATAGTCCAATATAGCCATTATATGTATCTTTTGACGATTTGAAAACCTAACAAGAGTTCCGCGGTCGGAGATGACCGCATTGAAGCCCGATTTTTTATTTAAATGACAGGAAAGTACCTTTCGTGTTTTTGTCAATGCAATACTTAAATTACTGAAATATTGTTCAAAGGTCAAAATGAAATGTAAGTACTTTTCAAGGCATGAGCAAACCTTGTGTTATGTTTTGAATGCATGCATATACATGAACAACAATAACATTTAAGGTCACAAATATGAACTTGAATTGACAATTAGGAAAGTTTGATCTCAATTTTTTTATTAGCAAATTAGTAAGATATTGTTTGAAGTTTCCATCAATTTCATTATCAAATGTAAGAAAATAAACTTAGATGAAATAATACTATTTATTGTTTTGCTTTCACATACCTACACAGAAATCCAGACAGCCTTATGATCACTCCAAAAGGTTTCTATCACACCAGTTATAAGAACTTTAACATTTTTACATTCAAGGTCACAGTGACCTTGACCTTAGAATGAATGACCTTGAAATGACCAGTGGTCATCTAAGTGTGCTTGCAAACCTTCATGTCAAGTTTGAAGACTCTATGTCCAAGCATACCAAAGTTATAACAATTTTAACATTTTAACATTTAAGGTCACAGTGACCTTGACCTTCAAATGAATGACATTGAAATGACCAGTGGTCATCTTCTAGTACTGGCCAATCTTTATTTCAAGTTTGAAGACTCTAGGTACAAGCATACCAAAGTTATAACATGAAATAAGAACTTTAACATTTTTACATTCAAGGTCACAGTGACCTTGACCTTCAAATGAATGACCTTGAAATGTCCAGTGGTTACTTACTAGTTCTGGCCAACCTTCATGTCAAGTTTCAAGACTCTAGGTCCAAGCATACCAAAGTTATAACAACTTTAACATTTTTACATTCAAGGTCACAGTGACCTTGACCTTCAAATGAATGACCTTGAAATGTCCAGTGGTTACTTACTAGTTCTTGCCAACCTTCATGTCAAGTTTCAAGACTCTAGGTCCAAGCATACCAAAGTTATAACAACTTTAACATTTTTATATTGAAGGTCACAGTGACCTTCACCTTCAAATGAATGACCTTGAAATGACCAGTGGTCATCTGTTAATCCTGGCCAACCTTCATGTCAAGTTTGAAGACTCTAGGTCCAAGCATACCAAAGTTATACCACGAAATAAGAACTTTAACATTTTTACATTCAAGGTCACAGTGACCTTGACCTTCAAATGAATGACCTTGAAATGACCAGTGGTTACTAACTAGTTATGGCCAACCTTCATGTCAAGTTTCAAGACTCTAGGTCCAAGCATACCAAAGTTATAAGAACTTTAACATTTTTTATATTGAAGGTCACAGTGACCTTGACCTTCAAATGAATGACCTTGAAATGACCAGTGGTCATCTGTTAATCCTGGCCAACCTTCATGTCAAGTTTGAAGACTCTAGGTCCAAGCATACCAAAGTTATACCATGAAATAAGAACTTTAACATTTTCGAGCACGCCGCCACCCCGCCCGCCCGCCCCCCCGCCCGCCCGACAACATCAATCTATAAGCCGAGATTTTTTCGAAAAAAATCCGGCTAAAAATTACAAGATGTGTTTGTGAAACACAATGTCCCCCTATATGATGTTTGACATTGTAGGATGACCTTGACCTTGTGAAGGATGACCTTGACCTTTCACCACTCAAAATGTGCAGCTCCATGAGATACACATGCATGCCAAATATCAAGTTGCTATCTTCAATATTGCAAAAGTATTCATGAAATAAGCGATTTGGGCCACATATATTTGACCTCTGACCTTGAAGGATGACCTTGACCTTTCACCACTCAAAATGAGCAGCTCCATGAGATGCACATGCATGCCAAATATCAAGTTGCTATCTTCAATATTGCAAAAGTATTCTTAAAATGAGCGATTTTGGCCACATATAATTGACCTCTGACCTTGAAGGATGACCTTGACCTTGACCTTTCACCACTCAAAATGTGCAGCTCCATGAGATACACATGCATGCCAAATATCAAGTTGCTGTCTTCAATATTGCAAAAGTATTCATAAAATGAGCGATTTTGGCCACATATATTTGACCTCTGACCTTGAAGGATGACCTTGACCTTGACCTTTCACCACTCAAAATGTGCAGCTTAATGAGATACACATGCATGCCAAATATGAAGTTGCTATCTTCAATATAGCAAAAGTTATTGCAAAATGTTAAAGTTGGCGCAAACAGACAGACAGACCAACAGACCAACAGACAGGGCAAAAACAAATATGTCCCCCACTACTATAGTGGGGGACATAATAAAGGGTTGCAACGCGAAACGATTGAATAATTTGGAGAGTTCTGTTGTTGTCGTTTAAATTTACGAAACTACGAATATTGCTTATATAAGGTATAAAATACTTTAACTGTGTATATCCGGCGGAATAGCCGAGAGGGCTAATGCGTTTTTACTTCAGACTAACTCCAGGACTACGGGGGTCACTGGTTCGAGCCCTGGTACCGGCCACTTTTTTTACTTTTTAAAATTTTATTCTTGATTTTAACTGGAGCTTTTAAAATCCAATGTTTACATTTATCAATATAAAGCATTTAATGACAAACTTCATAATACGCCAAAATCTGTGAAAAGGCCACTTTAACATTTACCATGCTCTAGAATATCCATTATATGCATCCTTGACAATTTAAAAACCGTAAAATGATCAAGCATTAAACAAGCAAAGTGATTGAACAATTTGGAGAGTTTTGTTATTATTGTAATATTTTTTGACATAAAATGGATTGCTTATACAGTGTATAAAATAATAAGGCACTGAATGAGCCAGATGGTTTAAGTGGAAGACTTTTACTCCAAGGGTAAGTGGTTCCAGCCCAGTTGTGGAGTACTTTTTTCTTTCTTTAATTTTATTATCGATTTTTACTGACGGTGTTTAGTTTCAATGTTTACATTTATAAAGTTAAATCATTTAATGACCACTAACCATAAATGCAAAAATCTGTGAAAAGGTCCCTTTAAAAGCATTAGGCCAACTATTGGCCTGGGGGTTGGTTCCAAAAGTTTCACTGCCTATGGACCTTCAGGGTGCTAATCTGGCTCTGCATACAATCAGATAAATATCATATAATAAATGTATATTGTATCTGCACCCTTTTACTTTGCATTATTTATGGGTACATGTAAGAAACAACACTAAAAACAAAACATACATAAACACTATTATAAAAATACATTTCTGAAATATGAAACATCATAACATGCATTTACTTATTTAAAAAAATAAATTTTGTGGTAGTATGTGTTGCGTTCATGAGTTGTCGTCGAGATATCGTTTTTTATTTCATCAAGTTGACATTGTATATGGTGCAATCATTTTACTCCTCGCAATACTTCTGGATTAAACTTATCGCTTCCATGGCAGACTTCGCGGACGTATTGGGTGGTGGGTTTTGTGAGGCTTCTTGTTCATCTTTAACTCAAATCAATTAAAGTAACATTACTATTCAAAATCAACGATTATTTCGTACAAGCGTTCGTAAAATAAACTTAACCAATTAAAAATCAGTGTTCCTTATGGTAATAGCTGAAATTTCAACGTCAGATGTGGTCTGGTAAAATAGACATTTGTAGGTACAAAATGCTCGTTTTTATTATTGCTTTGCATATCTATTCATACGACACATGAACACTAAAATGATGTTCCTGTGTCGTATGAATAGATATATTCGCGGAAATTAATTGTGGCCACAAATAAATAAAAACGAGCATTTTGTATCTACAAAAATCTATGTAATCAGACCACATCTAGCGTTGTAATTTTGGCTATTGCTATAAGGAACACTGATTGTTAAGGTGTTAACTTTATTTTACGAAATACTTAACGAAATTTTCGTAGATTTATTAGCGTTATAGAGACTTTAACGGTTAAGTCGATGACATGCGTGTCTTTAATCAATCCCTCCTATCTCTTAACAGCTTTATGCGACCTGATGTGAGTTCGCAACAAATTAACAAAAGAACGTGTAAAAATTGTGACAATCGAGCCACCTGGGAATTCGACCTTCGCAAATTAATTGAGACATCAGGCGGAAATTCAAATGATAATATATAGCAATAAAAAATTGGTGCTTCCAGGAGAGTTTGAGCCATATAGCTTTCAATAAATTGAAGTGACATTTTAAATAATAACTCTTATTACCGGTACTCAAACAATTTTAATTCATTCATATGAAGAAATTGCCAATGCCTATTTTATGCACAACCATCTACACATTTATGGACATCATAATGGCTTGAAGTTCACAGTGCATGTACTTATTCATGAATGCTAACCAGGGTTTTTTTTTGCACGATTTTGTAGCCGAAATTCGGCTATGTTCCCAATCCCAAAAAGTATACTTTTTTCCCAAAATGTGGCAAAAAATTCCCAATTTCCAAAAAAAAAAAAAACTTTTTTTTTTTTTTTTTTTTTTAGAAAGAAGTGTCTAATGCGTATTTTATCTCAATTATAGTTCAATTACATCTAACAAAGTATTATATGATTTTGTTGTTTTAATTTGATTGATTAAAAAGAGTTATATCAAATTTAGTATTTCCCTAATCCGTGGACTTTTCGTTTGGAATAAAAAGGCTAATGAATTTATTTTCCCAATTTCATGAAAATGCAGATAAAATTCCCAATTCCAAAGCCATGGGCTATCGTCCCAAAAAGTGGGAAAAAAACCTGCTAACATTTATGTCTTATAAAAGTTAATGAATACAATTTTCAAGTTAAATGTGTTGATATTTATTGGCTAGGTTGGCGCTAAGGAAAAAAAATTAGTAGCCAAACTACGATGACGACCAACATTATAACCTTATTTGGTCAATGAACGACATAATCATTATCATGAATCTATAGGTATCAATAATGACTGTTTTAATTATCAATGAAGTCACTTTTAAATAAATTATTTGTTACGTGAAATCAAATAATTGCATGTTTTTTTTATTTTTCATTTATATTTATTTTCATGCACTGGCATAAACGGTAAACAATGTTAGAACTTTCAGATATGTCCTGGTCTTTGATTGCGTGGGTCTTGTGTAACTCCTATTCGCCCCCCCCCCCCCTTCTCCCAATAATTTTTGCCGTAGTCTGGTGCTTCTTGATTCTTGAAAAATACATTTACTGCAATGTATTCTTGAATTGACATATTTTGCCATAGTTGCAATATATAATTTATTCAAACGTACCGGTAAATTTGTAAGTCTTAAATACTGCATGTACTGAGCGGCTAGGCTTTATTTAGTTACACATCGTCTGTTTTTAAAAAAGCATGCTTTGCATGCGAAGAACTTGGCATTGCAGACGACAGCAATAATTTCGCGCTCTTTCTTATGACACGGGTTCTACATGGCATACCGGTATTAATGCATAGTGAATAGTTATTATCACGTGGCTGTAGAAAAACGGTGTATATCAGTTCTACAAATAGACATGATAAAATATACATGCACTGGATTTAATTTGTTACCGCATCAAATTATTAACGGGTTTTGTTTTTCACAACTTACTCGCCGTAAGTAAATTTACACTGCTCACCAATTGCAATTAACTTCTCATAATTAATAATTGTTTACAGTACGGTAAATAGGTGTGATGATGATACCCGAAACCGCCTTGAATGTACTGCTTTATTTACCGGTTTTATATCGCGTATTAATGCTACAACTGTGATTCATTGTTAATAAACCTGCGAAAAACGCTTACTCTGTGACTGACGTCAATCAAAAATAATTATCGCTATATAACTCCGCCTCCATAAACTTTCTCGTAACCGATTGGATGTTAAATATCACAGTTTGGCGACTGGAAATTTACCCGAAAATGATGCATCTGTCAGCATACATGACTGTGTTATGTGGCTTGAATATACGATAAGGGCATCCGGTTATCTCTTATCAGTGGACTTTCTATTACCACCTGGAGCTTTTATGGCGATTACAATTCTGGAAATCGGTACCGAGTTCCCTTTAAAAGTAGGTTATATTATATACTTATAGAAAAATATCAGGTTTTTTTGCAATCGCCATTTTCATTAACATTTTAAACTTTAATCGCCAGCTGAAAGATTCAATCGCCTTTGGCGATTTTGGCGATCGGAAACGCTAACATAGTTTATTGGTAAAAAAAATCCAAAATCAAGCGATTGTGTCAAGTTAAAAATCCTAATTTCAACCAGACTTTTTTCCCCACCAAATGGTCAGGAAAACTGCTGCCAGAAAATCTGGTCTTTGGTTATAGGGCCTATATTTGGCAACTATGCTGTAATTTAGTGCCTCAATGTCAGGCCTTATTAAAAAGTTGACCCCACAGCATAAAATCCTGGAAATAATTAAAATCTAAAGAAGAATCACTTAGCTGAATTTTATTCAAATTCATTTTAATAACTGATAGACTTATGTGGAATCTTAGTTCTGCTAGTAATCCTTGACTAGCATAAGTACCGGTAATATAAGGAAGTCAATCAGAAACCTTTAAGCACAAACTTATCTCACTCAACAACCTCTGAACAAACAACTTGAGGATATATAGTCCATGGACTGACAAATAAGGGTATGTCTGGTCAAGTACTTTGCTTGTGATAAGTTCTTTGCTTTGCTTAAAGAACTGCCAGATTTCTACATTATACACGCACTTTAAGATTCTTTATATCTTATCAATGAACTTAAAGCTTAAGAACAGACATTTCTAAAGAGATCTCAAAGCTAATACGTTAATGCAGCCAACAAACAAAAGTAAAGAGTTACAAGAAGTCAAATATTAAGAAGAGGCAATATTTGTAGATTCTCCAAAATTGTTATTGCTACCTGTTAGTGACGCTCAAGCCTGAGTGAGATAGACCAAATTTAAATAGATTTGTTAATTGTTATACTGAACAAAAGCCTGGGTCAAGAACAATGCACAATGAGCATTTCACATTTGTGTAATTTGAATTTGCAGGCTAGAGGGAATTTCACCTGTTTACATGATCGTGATTTGGGCTAGTGGATTAAAACAATAATTGTGAAGATTGTTCCAACTACAAACCAACGACACTTCACAAATAATAATGTGCAGAAATTTATTCATAGTAAAATGATTGACAATGTTCTCACTGACATTTAACACCTTATCAAAAGAGCCTTGAACTATTATGTCATGTGCAATTTACAACAGTGGTAATGTCTGGTGAATGTGTGTTTGCAGACCTTCATGTTCTACATTCTACATGTCATGTTGTCAGATTATCAGATGAGAAGGCTTTATCCTAAACACTGTATAGGATAACATTCTTCAACATAACACTTTCTCAAATTCTACACATTCTTATCTTATGCATCTTTTATCAGTTGCGAATCTAAATCTTGGTTGTTTAGCAGGCCATTGAGTTTGCTAAGAGCTCCTATTCAAAACAATTATCGTAGTCATTTGGTATAGCATCAAACAAAGCCATAAAGTGTCACAGTTGATTTCTAACAGACAAAACAAGACATGCTCTTTGAACTACTGCTTTATTGAAATACAATCAACAAATCAACACTTATGAATCACAAACATAATTAAATTTGACAACTGTCAACAAAAAGAACAAGGGTAAACACTGACAATAACTAAGAAACAGTGACTTTATTACATAGTAATGCAAAATTTAATGGATTCTCATTGTTACCTTGCTTCAGTGTTAAGACAACAAAAAATCAAGCAATGTTTCTTGTTCATGTCATTTACCAGATTTAATATGTTTGGTTAAGAAGCTAAACATACTAATACTATTGCTACACATGTATGCCACAGCTTCATCTTGTTATTTGTCTTATAAATATATACATATACAGTCACTTGTTATAGCCTTAGGTGATGTACTTCAACTAAACATCTTCTTGTTTAATTGTAACACTGCCACAGAGCAGTTAATGCATGTATGCCACAGTGCTCCAGCTAGGATTTGAAAAGGGCAGGGGGGCATTTTTGTCAAAAGGGCACTTTCGACGCGCAGTATTTTGTGAAAAGGGCTCTTTCGACGCGCAGTATTTTGTGAAAAGGGCACGTTCGAGCGAGCTGGTGTTTCTGGAATGCTTTCTATTGCATGTTAATTTATATGTTATAAATAATTGTATTATTCCCATTATTATTAAACAATTCAAATATAATGTCTACAATGAGGATTAAACTAATTACAATGTAATAAGAAATTTATGAATTATCAAATGAAAAAAAAAAAAAAAAAAAAATTTTTTTTTTTGAGGGGGGGGGGGGGGGGGGGCAGGGCGGAGGTTCGGGGGGGGGGGGGGGCAGGGCGGAGGTTCGGGAGGGCAGGGCGCGGCGCCCTTCGATTTAGGCCTAGCTGGAGCACTGATGCCATGATAGCAGTGCAGTCAAGTATAACATACTAAAGGTATATTGGCACACCCCACTTTGTTACTTCATTTACTACATACCACATATCTGATATTGCAATTACCCACACCAGCAATCCTAAATACAGCTGGTGCAAATTACCAGCACATGGTTGACACAACATACATGATTATGAATCACCCCTAAGCTTCCGAATAAAATCCATTAAAGAATGTCAGGAATTATTTTTTAGACAAGATTACCAAGCTTAGCAAATTGTCTAATAGTTATTTCATGGAGCAGCATACTTTGAGCAGCTGCCTAGACTCAAACTATAAATTAGCTAAATCTAATCATGACTTTTGTTATTTATTCTTTAGCTGTATTATTTGGATTGATGTGTATATGTTTATTTTTCCTCAAAATTTGGTACTTGAACATGTACACAACCTTTTTCTTCTTCAAATATTGAAAGATTAACAATTCAGTAATTTATTGTGTATGTTATTTTACATTAATAGTAAGAAGATCCTTTACAAATAAATAGTAGCTCCTTGCAGCATACCAGCATTTAATAGAGTAGTTATTGTTCTAAAAGATAACTATGTGGGTGTGCATCTCTTAGCAAAAAGCATTCAAAGACTAAATTATGTATCAACCTCTCTGACAGTGAGGCAATGGAAAGAAATGACAAAACACTTTAACTAGCATCTCTTCTAAAAAGAACTGGGATGTAGTAGCATTGTGTGTACCAACAGGTGATCACAGTTTGGTTAATTGCTAATTGTGTTGAATACAGCCATAGCTGAGGGTGTAATTAGTCCATATATGTACTCCCAGAGCCTTTGATGATCTTAGCTATCGAGGCTCTGGGAACCTTTGGGTTATAAAGCCGAGAATTGATTTATTGAAACTAAAGGTGTAATTCAATTATCCAGAAATGCCAAATGTGAGGCAGATTCAAACATTTGAAGGAAGGCAATTTTAAAACTAACTTAATAAGTTTAGGTGACATTAAATAAACTAAAGCAATCATACCTGTAGATGAATTGGTACTTTCTTTACCGGTGTCCTGGATGCCATGATTACAGACTATAAAGTACAATTGGGTAATGTGACTAAATGTACACGGAACGTTGTATGCAAGTCAAGCAATATGGAATGTTTTTAAAAATAAATATCCGAACACACACAAAGCATTCGAAGTAGCCGGACTTTTCACTTCAACACAATCGATGCGTTACGTATTTTCTGGTAATAATTCAAGGCACTATCTATTATGAACCCAACTATTTGAAACGTGTTAAGCACTGCCACTGCCAATGATAACAAACGCTCGAGGTAGACTTCGTTTTGTGAACGTTTTTGTATTTATTTGAATACTGGCGCATTCGCGCTTAATCACAAATGTATCACAAACAATCCTGAGACGATTTACACATTTATGTATAACACCGATCGACTGTCAGGCTTCAAAGCTTCGCTTTTTTCTCCATAAATTGGAGTATTGATTTTGCCGGTAGCGGGCCCTGAGTCAAGCGTCTGCAAAATGTAACCGGAAGTAGTATTATTTGGTGTAGGCTAAATTATTGACGTTTACCTCGATTGTAGTGTATTGCAATGACCAAAATAATGTATGGCGATTTGGGTGAAAACGACGTAACGTAAGTGAACAAAAATAAAATCCGACGAGAAAAATATTGCATCATATCATATATTCAATAATTGTTTGCATAACAGAAAAGCATAGAATTAAGAAATCGGTACTTGGATGTAACACACAGCACAACGATGCATCTTCTGCGTTCCGGGATTCCTGTGTGTTGATGAATACAGAAGGCATGTGCATCACACTTGTTATAATTCAAGTAACCTAAACTAATGTTGCAGCAGACGGTGAATTCAAAACGTCAGAAATCACACCATTCAATCGCCTCCAGCGACGACTGTTGATCATGCGGTGGCTGAGATAGTGTATACATGTCGTCGGGGCGTGTATTCACCGACCCATTCTTAGACTAAAGAATAAAAAATAGACTTGGAACCAATAAAAATGCTGCAGTGTATGAAAATATATATAGGCCTCCACTGGTCAGAAACACTATGTTCTATATGAAGAATGATATTGATAGCATTGTTTAGTGCAAAGCTTGACTAAAAATTCAAGCAATTCTTCAACATATAATTATAAATAATATTCCTGTTTCTTTGACTTAATGTTTGGTGAATATGGGCCCTGAAAGCCGAGTGTAGTTATTACCCTATTATTTAAATCTTATGTATTGGATTGAGTAGGTTGAGTGTGTTTTTGAGAGCCTAAGTAAGAAGGACTTTGTGAACTTAATCACTACCTCCATAGTTGCTTACTTTTAAAGAAACCCGTTAGAATGTGGTATAAAAAATCACCACTTACTCAGTCAAACTCTAATTTCACAGGATTTAGACCAAAGATAAATATGAAAAACATTTTATTGATATCTTTAATCATTTTCTTCGGTTATTCCAAATTACAGTAACCCAAATGAACAAACAACATTTTTATCAACGATTAAATTCGAGTGGATTTTGAAAAACGCCTCATGCTGATGGCCGTGACTAATTATTAGATGGTCATGATGACGGCTACGTAAATAAAATTATGCTCATGTATACGCTTACGACACTCTTACTAAGAAAAAAAAACACATGAAAGGCTGATCAATAATAAAACGCTTGAATTACAGTTCAGAAGAAGTTGTTCCAGAAAAGCAAATAAATAAGAATTTATGAACAGTGAAATATAATTTTCGCGTATACAGTAGAAAACATGTGTATGAACACAAGCATTTGCGTGATCAATTGGTGAATAACTTGGTCAAACACTTCAAGCATGCAAATAAAACACTTACTGTGAAAGGACTCGTTCACAGACTGTTGCATTGGTCATTTTATAACGTGTGCCATATATTACACAATAAAACAATATTTAAACAAGAAAGCAAGAACAGTCAAAGCTTACGATTTGCCTACAGAAGTGTCCTACTATTTGTTACATTACATATTTCATTTTCAGTGTTCTATTACTAGATATTGTTACCATTGACTCCAAGTCAACATAATATACTGAAATCCAAACATGTTTTCATCAGCATGGGTTATAAATGTTGATCATGGAGCATCAAATTTTGTTAATGCACAATTTAGCAATTTCCGATATTGGGACCAGTATTTTTGCTGTATTGCTAGCTTATTTTTGATGCTTTATTGAAATGGTAGTTATTCGCCTTTTTTAATATAACGTATCATTAAAATGAGAGTCAAAAGTATATTTTCAAAAACATGATTGTGTGGGTTTTATTTATTTATAATATTTATTTATTATTTTCTGAAAATATATATGGCTCCTCTTATATCAAATGGAGACAAGGAATAAAGAGAAAATACTAAACGCACTTTAAATATATTTTATTCTAAACCTTTATCAAACGAAATTTCATGTAATAATAACTCCTATTCATTTTATATTGAAATCTTTTCTACATTAATATGATGAACAAAACATCAAACTGCAAACACGCGCTAACAGATAGCAGAAATAAAACAATATTGCTTATATACAAACAATATAATGTTCGATAGCTTTTTCATAATTTATAACATTTTGAAATGCTTTGGAAAGGTCTGGTGCCTTGGTATTGTACTTAAACTCCATGCTATTGACACTCGTGAAAAGTAATATTTCCGGTTGGGGAATCATCTAAATGGAACACGTAAACGGGATGTTCTTCCATGCGCAGTTTTAAAGTGAGTCACGCTACAGGCTTGTCTCCATCACAGTCAAACAATAGGGCCTTCATTATAACAGTGAAATAAGTCTCTTTGCTAAAATAACTGAATAAACATAATGTCTTATTTGGCAAAGTAAAAAATTCATGCGTACGGCCCTGCATTGTGTCATGTATTATATGGGAGAACAGAAATTCATATATTTAAACAAGAAAACATAAGTCCTGTCACATGCTATAATTGTATAAAAAAGAATGACTCAATTTTTTATTTAAATGTCGACCCGTATAAATATGTCTTAGGAAAACACAGTAAATTAAAACAATAATAATTGAACAATAAGTTTGCCGTTTGCAAACATTTGTATAACCGCTAATTATGCAATAATAATTAGCATTCATCTCGTGTATCTGGATATTCTTGACTTGTTGTTTCCAGTTTATACAAATATTTTCATAAATACAATTATGTCATTTTATTATTAAAATATGTCATATGCGTTAAAGCTTTTATTCAACAATTTAACCAAGAGTTATTAGAGGATTAAAACAATGGCAATCTAAATGGTTAATCTCTGTAAGATAGTTTTAGATGTTTATATATTTGGTTAGATATTGTTGAAACATATACTGATAAGAATTGAGAACAAGCATATCATTGATGTAAACTAAGTGTTACGCCATGATTGTACTCTTAAAAATAAACGCTTACACTATGGAAGGTGAAAATGGCCAAACTGGAAAAACAACACGTTAATGAATCACAATTAAGGCAACTTGTTTCATTTACTGAACCTTATAATGTACATACTTTTTAATAATACTTTATAACATAATATTTTATTTTATTAATTTCCAATTTATTTATATCCATTCAAGCAAAAACATAATTAGACAAAACATAATACTAAAGGCCATGTGACTTAACTTGGAAACCTGACTATGGGCACCATATCTTATAGTAGACTCTTGCATTTTGTTCTTTATATCATGTACTATTTTTGTTTATGCAAAGGGGCCAAACAGGTGCACACACAGCACAAAACACAGCACAATGTCCAATGGTTTATTTCGCGATAAAACATATTTTTATCGATTAAAAATGTACGTTTCGAAGATGCGCATAGCTATTGAAGTTACATCACAAAGATTTAATTGATGTGTCAACAATATGGAAGGTAGGTCAGCTAAACACTTTTCGTTAAACTTTTACAATACAATATTTAGTTAATTTATCATTTGAATTTGTGTACACGATGACATGCAGACATCTTCATTTTCTCTATTTAACAACATTTCTTTAGTTAATTTAGGTACATTAAGCATAGGAAACATGATAGTTTATTGAAGACAATATGTAGCAAAATGATCGAAAATAACCAACAAATAAAATTAGGATCTGTCGATGTAGTGGACACACACAATGTTTTAACGCCAACTAGTAACCTAAATCTAAATCTAAAGTTGTGCTTCATCATAGTGCAAGATTGCTTGTTCCATGTTATAGTCTTTAACCGTCTCAGTTGCATTACATATTTAAGTTGCAGCTATATGTATAGTAAATCTTAATTGTTCTTACTATTGACCCAGGATTGGAACTCTGACTGTTGCAGCTTCAAACGAAGAGTCATTTCTACTCATATAATATTTGTCTATTTGCATGTTTAATTACAGAACAATATTCCATTTTTCCGCGATATGCTCGCTGTTATTCTGCTGTTTTGAAAGCTGCATCGTCAACGTCTGTTTTCATGCAATCTTCAATATTTATCTTCGTTTACAGATTTGACTGAGGCCTTACTTGGTTATGGCAGGCACGATTTTATGGATATGTGCAATTCATTAACTGCAGGTCACTGCAGTTCAGTTTTAATAATATCACTAGGTGTTTATTGTCTTGTTAAATGTATTTCTTGCGGAATATTTGTGTGTTAGTATTGGTATTTTTTTTACTCTGCTTCTGTAAGAGTCAAAAGAAAGCCGAAAATTGTAAGTTGTATATCCAGAGGGAACATGTTTCAGTATCTCAAAAGTATTTAACTTCGAAACAATTATATGTGTATCCCTCATGTTTAACAGATCGACGTGCGTTGTAAATGCAGGTAAAGGGATATTGTTTTATAAAGGTTAAAATAGGACATTTTTAACAACAAAAATCTCTCATGTTATCCACACATCAGATTATGATGTTTGTACAATGATTCATAATAACTTTGTTTCAATTTTTAATAATCATTCTATACTGCTTTTAACAAAACATCCAAATTGTAAGCATCGAACGCATACTCTTGTGACGCATTCTAAGCCACATAAAAGCTTCAAAAGTAAAAACTTCAAATTACTATCGACTTTACACGTTGCTCGCGTTATTAAATATTGCTATTTTAAAGTGCAAGTACTTTATCTGAAGAAGCGCATTTTTATTTACCATGCAATAGCATCTAAACGCACGAGTATAAACCTATTCATTTAACTCCATGCTCCGATTACCTACCCCTTCCCATTTCTCGGCCTCCACGTCCGTCACCACATCTTTATCAAAAGACTCTTGTACTGGCACCGATGGCGAGGGACGAGGGGACGCCACTTCCGGTTCTGAATTCTTATTCTGTGGCAACCGCTTCCCGCGCCGATGTTCACCCGTGAGTTCCAATGTCTTTGCAGTAAAAGCATCGGGAACCAGGTCAAACATTGTGTTCTTGGCACGAGGAACTGGCCTCGGTTGAGGGGCAAAGAAATCGTACCCGTCGTCCGTCATCTGTGAATCTGTCAAATAACATTTTTATATACCCAAACTCTTGTTTTTAAAGAACTATTGCGGTAAATAACCATGATTAAAGCTGTTACGTCACAGACAGGGAAAACGACAAAACTCACAATGTTCATTTCAAATCCAATACAATCAGAAGTTTTAAAACTGAACAGACTGAAATAAGATTGTTTACACATAAACAGCTGTTATAGTTTCTAGGTCTTTTATTTTAAGACAATTATTTGGCATGTTCATACAATATCCGAACTGACCAATATTAAGTCACATACCACAGTCCTGGTCCTTTTAGGAAGAACCATCAACAATAGTAGCTCAGTTGAATTTCATTTGACATTTTATTGTACTATTTTTCGATGTTTTATGGTCTGAAAAGCGTTTTTTCCTTTATAGTGTATCCCTAAAAAACACTTTCCAAATCAAGGAAAAATTACAAAAGTACAAAAGGAAGAAAAGGAGCGCCAATTTCGTTTCAAAAAACATTTTCCTGCAATTTGAAGAGATAAATAAGAACTGAAACTGAACATTTTAGCAAAAAGTATGCACATGGACATTTGAATAGGTTTTTGCTATCATATAACAAACACTTAAAAACATCCATAATTGGCAATATGAAGGTTTCACGACGCGAACTTTCCAAATCAGAGATATGTTCGGGGCATATTTTTCTCAATATCGGCACATTTCCAAATTGGACAAACAATCGTTGACATACGTATGCAAGTAGCTTATAACTGTCCTACTTAATTCAAAATGGACGAATGGGAAGCGGGAATGATCGTAGACTTTTTTCACGACCAATACCCACAAACGTAATATGACCTGGCGGGGATCGAACCCACGATCTAATGAATCGAATTTACGAACGAGTTGTTCCATTAACAATGGCAGGGACGAACCGAATAACTAGCAGGACTCATGTATACTACACAAAGATCTTGAAATCAACGCTTTTTATAAGATAACAACACATCGTAATCTATTATCATCTCATTATGTATTTCATGCCGATGGACAACACTTTAGACGGCTCATAGACTGGTATTAACGTTCATCCATAGGCGGCTTCGGGGGGGGGGGGGGCGGACGCGGTGTACGCCCCGCCCCCCCCCCCCCCAATAAAAAAGAAAATCACCTATTGAAACTCATTTTTCTTCTTTTTCGTACACAACATTTCCCACTAATCGCCACTAGCCTGATAAACGTTAGTGTGTTCTTCTTTGTAGCATTTCTTCCGGCTATATCCATCCGTAGTACTATAAACTATGCACTTTTTGGCATTATAAGAAGGTACTTTGATGAAAGTACATAAGGCGTGAAATGCTCGAGAAGTCAATGTCAAAGCCTTCAAATCACTAAAATCGTGGAGCTTTCGGGGGGGGGGGATTCGCATCCCTGTCCCCTGGATCCCCAGCAAATCTTTAAATATCCCGCCCCTGGTATCTGTGGCTTTTTCAAGTTTATAGAGATATACAATCGGCGACTGTTAGTATACTTTTAGAAACGCAAAACTGCTGCAACGCCATCTTTGAAAAACATGAGTTTAACCCGTTTCGACAATTGTTTGGATCCTTTCCCACTGGCACTGCATGCTAACAAATATATCAAGACGAGCATAGCAGCTGCACCATTACATTTTTCTGCACGATGCGTCTTCTGCTCAACACATACGTACATACACATACATCATGCAAAGCCAGTTTTCTTTTTCCTATAATAAATATTATTATATGAGGTATTTCTTATTAGCAATTGAACAGTTATCTACAACTAATAATAGCATATCGATTATGAACAATAAGTGATCTGATAATGTTATAAATCTCTAACATTCAAAATGCATGCGAAAACATAATTTAACCATACTTACCTCTGTTCTCTATATGAGCACCAAACAAAAACACTGTAAATGTTCGATATATCACAAGCGATTCTTATATGTTGCTAGACCTGCACCTGCATATGCACTTTCATTTTCTAGCTGTGTGAAGTGATAAAATGTCTGAGAAATCAAACAGTGTTTTGCATATGCTCAAGAAGGGCCAGGGTTTCCTCGAAACGCATACCGGAGACTCGCGTCTGCTCATGGTCCGATCTTTAAAATTAGCCGATTCATGTTGCCTGCATTGATTTTATACGGGTCGCGCGTAATGCAGCTCGGTGGACGAGCAACAGTTGACACTAAATTGGACCATTATAACATTATAACTGAAACATGCTTATCGATAATTGTGCTGCAATTAATAACACATCTAATGTAATGCAGGACATCTGCATGTAATTAAAGATGAACAGAGAAGATGCTTCGCGATTTCTCACGCAGAAACACGCAACATAAATTTCACAGTTTAAAATAGTACGCTTCAGTAATATGTGAAACATCTCATTTTAATGATGTTCTTCACCGGAGAACGTCTATATGTATCGTATCTTATGTCAATGAAGTTATTAATAATGTCTTCCAATAATAAAATGAAGCGATGCCGAGGATGTCATTATACCTTTTTACCGATATCAGAATATTTTTGTTCAACTTAAGCATAACAATCTCATCGTTTGGCAAATATAGAAATATTTTATATAATTGTGTCTATGTAAGCAAATATGTAGGATAAAAAAAAATTGTTTAAAGTAAACTGACTTATAATTAAGTTGCCGTTTAACTTTCAAGCAAACTAGAAAATAGACGCGAAGGAATACTGATAAGGTATCTAGACGTAAAAACAAAACACGCATGATTTGAACATATCAGACACGAGTCTCTAGCGGTGATAGCAAACTGCATTGTGTAATTACATGCCAAAACGTCAACAGGATGCGCTGCATCACACTAACAATAGTCTTACTTTCTTCATGCAAGGAATTACTGCCCATTTCTTACAAGGACATTTGACATCCAGCTGCCTTATAACATAAAAGCATATTTAACAATACATAAATTCCACTTGACTTCATTTATTTAAGACTAGTGTTGCTTTCTAGTCGTGTTCAAATACGTTTTAAAGATACATCTGAAAAGAGAGAGAGAGCAATATTTCGTAATTTCTTCAAAGTCTGCCCGAAGCGCAACATGTATTTTATGCATTTTGATAATAAGAAAAAAACGCAGCATTTTACAAGTCTTTGTTTACAACGGTGAACATGATTTTGTTAACGTCAATATTTTGTAACTTATTGTAGTGCGGGTTTCAAGAATTTGATGACTGGAACCCAATACAAAAAATTTGCATTGGGATAGATCGATGAAATATTAAATTCTTTTTGAAAGTATGCAAATGGTAGTTTGACAAGCACACATTTCTATCTACTAGTATAATAGCGTTGCCATATGTACTAAATTCTTCAGTCAATTTGAGATTATGAAAGTCAATCACGTTGATTGTAAATAAATAAATAAATAAACAAAAATATAACATAAACATATACCCTACGATGTCAAATAGATTAGTTTATCCTATAGTTATTAACACGATTAGACATGTTACCTTCTTTATTTTGGAATGCAAGATTCTGGTATAAATGCTATGAGTGTTTTTCTTACAAATGAAAAAAACTACAACAACAAACTCTGGCCCTATTTGTCATATACGATATGTCGAAGTGACTTCTGTTCACTAACAACTGTTGAGCATAAGTACTTAAGTACTTTAGGCAAACATCCCCGCGCTTGTTCCGAAGAAATGTATTGCCTTCATATGTCTTGTGTATGGAGGTTTGTATGCTGCTTATCATTATCCATATCACTGTAATTATCATTTTAAACATGTTGTTTTATTTTCTGTAGTCGAATTTTATGCAATAAGTTATTTTTGGCACACCACAGGTTACACTAGTTTGCCTTAAACATATAATATATATTGATATGACGCCCTTTCTGTTCGTATTTTACTTACAAATACATTATGACAGGCATGATGTTAAACTGTGAGTGTAACCATGCATTTTAAAATTATTTCAAATTAAGTATCTTAGTAACACAAATATTCAGATGCCATTAGGGTCTCCGCTGGTCATTTGAACTGTGATTTAGAGAATAATGGTAAGTAATGATTAAATAAAAAATCTTGTTATTGATAGGTATTTAAATTTCACTATGAGCTTAACATGTAAGCTTGACCTTCTTATGAATGTACAAATATATTGACAAAATGTAATTCAATTTTAAACTAATTGATTAACAGTCTCGATTTATAAAAATTATCTACTTACACAATTCTAACTTGCATTTTTTTGTTAGGTTATTTAAGAAATTATGTATTTCATCTATTGTGTGTGACATTTTTCTAAATCTGTGCACCCTTTCCAAATTAAAATGTCGTTAACATGATTTTAACAACTGTATATACTCGCTATATACTACTCTATGCTGCTTCGGAGGTAGTCATCATTAGAAGGGCAAGTAATAGATTGGTGACCTCATTATATAGCTTGCACATTTCGTACAAAATATCCAGCTAGCCGTCTCTGTTCAGAATCCTACCAGATCGGGTCATTTCCTGTACGAATATTGTAAACTAGGCATACACAGACAACACGGCAAAGCAAGATTTTGGTCCTAGCCATCTGAACCCAACACACGTCAACACTTTACATAGCAGCATCGACGGGCCTGAATAAAACACCTGTAAGAAAGACATGCTTTATTTACTTATTATAATTTCTGCTTTATTAAAAGTATAATATTGTTTCTATCATATATATTAAATATTATTATATTTCAAATTGATCTGCGTTATGGAAGAGATTCCAATATTAATGCTCACTGTAGTATGGTGTAATTTTCATTTTAACTCATTCAGTTTTCATGAAGGCTTATCGAATTGTCCAGTCAGTTTCTTCGGTAGTACCAGCACTATTGGGTCTTTTGAGACAACCACAGAAAATTATTTAATACCTATCGACTAAATGGCGCTAATACCGTTTCATGAAACTTCTGAGACCTTCGCTGTATTTCAATTCAGATGCAAAAGTTGTGTCGACGATAATACTTAGCGGTTATGCCGTGGTTAGCGCGGGACAGAATGTGTAGACTTGATTACACTTACTGAAAGTAACGTGCCACGTAAGGTAACATCCGTAAAACGATTGTTTGTGCAGTTGGCGAACGTGACCTACACTGGGCCAATCTGCAGCGGACTTTCATAAAATACCGATCTCATACATGCATATTACACTACACAATTTTGAAACAGACTGCAAAGAAACATTTCACTGTTCCATTGTACAACAAAGAGATATCAGCAAAACATTGCTTATTATTTAACAGAAATAACTGAATAAAGTGTCTTTGTTATATAAATTTATTATCACCATGTTTTATAAATAAAAAGTCGATATTACACGTAAGTTGGCATGTAAAATGAAAAACATGTGTACGTTGTGAGAAATATATATATATATATATATATATATATATATATATATATATATATATATATATATATATATATATATATATATATATATATATATATATATACTGTTTGAAACAGTGAAATTATCAGTTTTAATTCACTGAAATTTCTCTATAAACCACAGGAAAGCATAAAATAAAATATTTATATTGCATCAAAGTGTTCAGTTTATTTACATTAGTTGTTTTCCTTTATCATGACCTAAAAGGGCGTTGTACCCATTCGTAAAGGACTAGCTAGAGCACTGAATTATGCTGTTCAATAGCGTGATCGGTAAAAAGGGCATTGTAGGGGGTTGGGACTAAGGGCGACATGGTGCTTACCAATTCCATCCAGGATAAGATTGAGCACTTACATTGCATTGACCCAATTGAAAGCTAATACTAGCTATTTTACAACTATTCAAATAAGCATATCATCACTGTATTTAATTATTGATTACGCCTTTATCTGAAAACGAATGTATTGATCAACATGTAGATAGTCTGTTTTCAATTTCCGTAATAAAAGAACATTGCAAAAACACGGTCCTTATATTTGTGGAAACGACTTGTGTGTCAGATCACACAATATTTACTGGCCACCTCTAAGCGTATCCAGTTGGGGATATAGTGAGGGGACTGATGATAGGAATACATATAGGAAAACATTTATAAGTATACTATATCATTCATGATAAATGTCATATGTAGCGTTCTTTCTCAATTCCTTTTTAACCACTATTTCATGTAGACGAACCCTGTGTGTGATGTTTACTAATTCAATTAGAGTAATCAGATAAATATTATGTAGTTTGGTCAGGTGCTGTATATCAATTACATTTTTTTCGTAGTATGATCTTTAAACTTTTATGAGGATTTCTTTTAATACAGTACAAGATGTTGGTTAGTGTCTTGTTTAAATAACAATACATAACGTATGTTTTACCCAGGAGGGTACAGGTTCATGCCGAAGTAAGATAAAAAATGCATTTTAACGCCTGCTTTATTGAAAAAAGGGGGATAAATGTATTGCTAACATTCGGATTATTAAAAGGAAATAAACAAACACGTTAAGGTAGCGCACCTCTAATGGGCACATATCCAAATATAATTTAATTAATTATTTTCTTAATCAGCATCATTTCACTGAAATACATGCAAATTTGAAGGTAGGTTTTCCATGCTTTTTAAAAAAAATATACCGATTTTTTCAAAACGACCCTCACGCTCGGCTTTTGTCCAGTTTATTTTCACCCCTGGGGTATATAAAAGTTCCATAATTTATTCAAATTTCCAAATATGGGCATGCAGTTGCTGTGTACAGATGCAGTAAAGGTGTTTAAAGTTTAAACAAGATGAAATAACTATTCTTTTACAGACATTTATTTTTTTAAATAAACACTATATACAGCAAAAATACCAAGAAATAGACAGATTTACCGTTTACTTTTTGAAATAAAAATAAAAATGCAACATGCATCATTCGTATTTTCAGCAGTAAATTACCCAATTTAGCCATAACGTTGTTTTAATTTTAAAAATTGAAGGATGTTCTTACAATTTTCAACATATTTGACAATAAACATAGCTTATATGCTATATTAAATCAAATTACGTAAGAAAAGAAATAAAACGCGTCGCAAAAAGTATGCGACATCGTCAGGATTCGAACCTGCGCGGGAAGATCCCAAAACAATTAGAGTCCATCGCATTAACCACTCGGCCACGACAATTTCACATCAGTACAACCTTAAATTAGATATCCATAAGTAAACAGGTAAAAAGGCTCGTCAATCTTTGAAGAAATCGCGAAATCGTATTTTTCAGATGATAATTGGATAAAAGTCAATATTTATAGTGAAAATAATATATTCTAAATGAATAGGTAAACACATATCAAAATTCGAATTTTGAAAAAAATAAAATGCATCTCTCGGAAATAACCGATCATTTAAGATCGGCAATGATCGTAAAATAAATCGCGGGAAATCATTAGAGGTGCGCTACCTTCAAAGCAGTTTGGGGGTAAATATTAACGCCCGTAATGGGTTTTTCCTCCTTAAGTAGACTTAACTTCGATTTACAAACACTATTTTCCGTGACATTCGTTCACGATGTAAATTTCTTATACATGTGTGCTGTTTATTTCTTATGACATGATTACCTTTTTTCTCCGCTCCCTTGTCCGCCTTTCCAATACGGATATATGCGACAAGTGTGCATATTCGCGAATCAATAGTTAAGTCTGAATAGTCGACACAAACTCGAGACACTCCGTGAGCACTCGTGGTAAAATCCCGTCATTTAAACACACGCGTTGGCTTGTCTGCGATATATAATATCAATGAATATGATATTTACAAGCATATTTGTTTATTATTGTTTTACCAGACCAGAAGCAGACGAGGAAAGTCCGTACATACTAATGGCAGTGTGCAGTCTTAAGGAAAAACAAATCTCCGGGAGTGGACAACGTCACTTCCGAGCTGATTACAAACGGAGGAGAGGCATCGAGCGCAGCAATAAAGGCACACTGTTAGAATATTTGGGTGGATAAGAAGTGAACCGAGTCTATAATCATACACCTACCGAAAAATGGCAACCTCAAGTCGTTACCGCATCATCAGCCTCATCAACCTTCGCAGCAAAGTCATGCTAGGTATCCCCATTAACCGACTGCAGCGTACGGCCGATGAGTGCTGGCAAAAGAGCAGACTGGATTATGAGCTGGACAGAGCACAGTGGAGCCAATCTTCAACTGCATAGTCATTGTTGAGAAACATCTGCGACACAATCGTGAGCTCAATCACAAACACATCTTAAAGAATGAGTTCGAACGCGTGTGTCATGCTGACCAATTCAAGTAATAACATTCATAAGATTAACGCTAAAGAATGTGTAATTACCCGGTATTTGTAAAAAAATGATTTTTGACACCTTCAAACAAGAAAAGCTTGGTACCGTAGAAAGAGCTCTGTTTTAGAAATACATAGGCAATTTTAAGAAAAGCTGAAGTATGAATAAAATCTTGATCTTCTCCCCAAAAGTCTGAAATGATTCTTTTTTGGAAGACTGTTTATGTCGGCACATCCATAACGTATCCAGTAGGTAGATATGTATGAAATAATACACCGAAACAGGAAGACACTGCTCAATTTGTAACACGAACAATATTGAAGATAAATATCATTTTGCATGTGTGTGCCCAAGACACCAAACAATAAGAAAAAATATATCAAACGTTAACTTATATAAGGCAATCGGTATATAAATATTTAAAACAACTAGTAACAGATTAAAACTAAACTAACTATCTTTTTTATATAAAATAATCACTCACTCTGTGGTCTGAATTTTTAAATGTTCATGATATATCTAATACGAATTAATGTTTGTTGATTTATTTATGTATGAATACAAACGGAACTACTCAAATGTAATTGTCATTTATGTAAAAATTATACCTTTTTTAACCAGGTTTTCCGAAGGAAAAAACAAGTTATTAGATTGGCGAATGCGGGCGGGCTGGCTGGCTGGCGGGCTGGCGGGCTGGCGGGCTGGCGGGCGGGCGGAACAAGCTTGTCCGGGCCATACTTTGTCGTTCATTGTGAGATTTTAAAATCATTTGGAACATTTGTTAACCATCATTACACGGTGTGTCGCGCGAAAAAATTACGTCAATATCTCCAAGGTCAAGGTCACACTTTGAGTTCAAAGGTAAAAAATAGCCATAAATGAGCTTGTCTGGGCTATAACTATGTCATTCATTATGAGATTTTAAAATCATTTGGCACATTTGTTCACCATCATGTAACGGTGTGTCGCACGAAAGAATCACGTCAATATCTCCAATGTCAAGGTCGCCACGACTAAAAATAGATTTATTTTAAAACAAACTTACAAAGGGGGTTAATTTTGTTTGTTCGTTTCAAAAGTTTAGTTTGAGTTGTCTCCCTTTATCAGATTTTTTTTCACAATGAAAACCTGGTTTTGTGACAATTTTGTCCCTTGTTTTAACTGTTGTTTTTTCCACAAAATACGGAAGTGGGAATGCGTTTAATAATATCATGTTGACATATTCTTTGTTAATGTATGTAAAGAGGATTTACTATGTACAAGTATTGAATAAACTGTCAGACAACAAATCCCGCGTAGTTTTCATGAGTGTGTCTTTGTATCTTTACTTCTTTATACTTTTGTTATTGACATTTAAATGGTGGTTATTTTCAGCGAAAATAATAAGCTGAGATGATGTTCCATTATATTGTGTTAATTGCCTGCATAGAAAATACTTAGCATTGATTTGAAAGCTACACTTACTCATTGTTTTTTAGTATATAACTCGAAACAGGATTGTTATGTTATAATTAATTATTTTATTATATTCCTTGTAATTCTTTTATTGTTTGACACTTGTTATGTGTTTGTTATATGATCATGTGGGTCATGTTGACAGTAAGTTTTGTGTGTGTAAATATCGTGTACAATGTTTATGTTGCGACATTTAATGAATAACATAAAAATGAATTGTTAAGCCAGTTTACGTTGTCAATTACGTATTATATATTTTATGCAAAGGTTTATTGTTTTCTTATTTTTCTATGTAATTGTTTATAAAAATGTCAAGTATTTCTGTGTTTTAAAATACTGTTATATAGCATATACATGTACGTTCAAATAGAGAATGTTTTATTGGAATTCTTCCCCGAAAGTCCAATTCTATACTGGTTCCGTGTTTATAATTTCATGAATAGTTTGCTCACGTATATAACTATAGGAATCAAGTATGAAACTTCTCGCTTCATAAAGAAGGTGCCGGACGTGTAACAGTTAAACGTATACTACCATGCTAGGGGAATCTAGTGTGTAATTCAAAGAATCATGTCTGCCTTCTTACTTTCCCATGCATTGTATTATTTGAAGACAACTTTGCACAGATATTGATCGACGTAAGAACTGTGCGTTACAATGGATGTCCAACAGTGTCAAGAGATACAATTTAAGTTAAACAATGCAATATTTTGGACATAGATAATTACGTGCATTAAATAATCTCAAAATATGTGTTACTGGAAATAATCTTAACACATCCTGATACGACGTTTAAGCACTGTACAGAGGACACACTTTTGGCTGCAGTTAATCTTGATGACAATATTGTTGGCACGGGCCGTTATCATGTTAGGTAAAATTCATCATTCGATTATGTGGAAAAGCCCTTTAAATATCTGTCATCAGTATTTGAGTTAATTAATTCATTAAGTTTATTCGGAATGCAACTTATCTATAGGTTTAATTTTAATATTCAGCTATATGCATACATGTAAAATATTGCAGGTCCTATATATTTTTAATACATTACATAAGTCCGTTGATTTATAACTGTTTTAATCCTCTTAATATATAAAGCTGCTGAGAACCCAGTTTTAGTATTTGCTTTCTCAGTAAAATAAAGAGTTTTATTGGCAAAAGAAAAAAGTGGCTTTAAGTGAAAGCGTTAGATTTTATATTGGACGCTGAGAACATAAAATATAAGAGGGGATGCAATATTTTTTCCATCAAATACGTTGGTGTATGAGCACGGCCGTTAATCACGCGCGCAACCTCATTTTTGCGGGGCATTAATAAATGAGCCAATGCAACTTCCGAGGTGGCGCTCAGGCCCGGATGTTTTGAAATGTCGTGGATAATTTTACAAGATGATTAGGTTATATATGTTTCTTGCAACATATTTCGCATTATTTTTAAAATGGGCAATGTAGTGCGATTCAGCAAAGATCACTTCATCCAAAAATACACAGAAACATACAATCACAACCCATTCGACATAGTAGATAATTTTGCATTTGTTCCTAAAGAGATGGAGCCAATGCTTAGGAGATGGCGCTTATGATAGGAGGTGGCGCAAATGCAGGATGTATCAATTAACAGTCGTATCGCAATGACATTATCACATGACGTACATTTGAAAGATAATATTTTATTTTTTTATTAAATTTATTTTGTTAATAATTGTGTACATACGAAGGCCCAAATCTTAAACACAATCTTAAATAAATAAGATGTAGATTTTTTAAATATATAAGTGATCAACTCAATTAAATCATCAACATAAATAAAACATATCGCACGATATATACCAAACATTTGTAATACTCGAAAAAAAAACCAAATACTTAATGTTCAACATTATCAAAATAATTCATCGACATCAATATTTGTAAACAGTATGATAATTCACGAAATAAATATAAAGTAATACTTCTTTTTGACACGATTATTCGTGGACCTTAATCCAAATGCTTAATTTACTAAAAGGCCAAGGTCAACGATTAGGCTAATATAATTATGTTGTTTTTCCCACTATCAACTCCAAAAAAGAAGATAGCTTGGTATTTTTCCGTTAACTTGTTTTCGTATTATACTTGGTAAATGTTGTTATCTTACAAAGACGAACGTTTTAATCCTTCAAGGCATTATTAGAAAACAACTTTTTAACTTAAAAATGCACGCGACTCAAATGTGCTGACGTAGTCAACTTACAAAAAATAATGTAAGTCCTGTAAACATAATAGACACCATTACGCAAAATATTTCACTTTAAAATAGTGCCAGTAAGATTTCCTTGGAAATTAAAATAAATTAACCAGCCACCATTAAACACATGTTTGACACGATTCAGTCTGTGTTTTACTACAATATTTAACTGTCAATAAACAAACGTAAGTGAAGTAATGTGTAGATACAGGCTCGCCCATCCCATAGTCTACATGAACAATATGGCACTGAGGTTACTATATGCACACACAATTTTATTTCGTCACATATTTAAATGGATTATTCATATAAATTATAATGAAGAACATGATAAACATGATGCGAAATACTTAATTTAAACTGATAGAAAGTCACTTGAACTTAAAAAAATGTTGTACACCTGCCGAAAAATTCAAAATGGAAAACAAATCAACAGTAAGAAGCCATAATAACTTCGGGCAGTACAAAACTAGTACCAATTGAAATACCTCTAGCATAAATTGGTCGGGAGTCACTTAAATCCCTGCACAACTGCACTTTTTGGTTCAGAATGAAATATGCATATTTTCCCTATAGCCGTGCGAACATATTCTTGTGTTATAATTTTTTGCATGCAAACATAGAATCTATCAAAAACTACTTATATTATGAATCTCGTGATGTCCAAATATTACAAAATTGCCTCTAAACTATTTGCATTGCTATCGGTGCCGATATTTAAATACAAAAGACTCAGTTAATTGCCCAACGTGCAGAGTAATCGAAGCCTGTAACCTCTACTTCTTGAACAGCCCAGAGAACCATATATTTAGACAATAAATAATGTGCTATAGAAATATCTACCCAACACTATATGCTCTAAGGTATGGCGATCTTTTGCAATCAAATAATCACAACTGAACAATCTACAAACATATGCAGAGATATTCAAAAATACAAAGACATTTTAGTTGCCAACCATTTGATATTTGTTCTCTCTCCTCATTCATGCCTTCTTTTTCTTTTATCATATCACAAAATACTTTATCAATTCAATAACAGTTTATTCCTTCAACGTATATAATCTTTTAATTTGAAATTAAAATTTAAACACGCGCATATTTTCTATATCAATCTGCAGATAAAGGCAATCTGCAGATAAATCTTTGACAATTACGAAAACCAAATATAAACGTCAAAAAGTTTACCAAATTATTTGTTAGATATGAATTCCCGTAATCTATAAAATATAATTATGATTGTGTATAATTTATTAATCAAAATTGACTTCTCGCTATGTTGTAGATTTTACTCCCCTTTTACATTCGTAGGCCATTCAGTAATTGATAAAATTTCAACCTTGGACGATTATCGATACACATTTCGATAATATATGTATCGTTTCAGTGTGGATTTTACTGGTTTTCGATAAAGGTAAGTGTTAGTTTTTGAAACGCGAGACTGTTTCGTGTGACCTGATTTTAAATGTTAAAAAATTAATGGAAAACCTGACAATTAAACAAACCGGAAACGAAAACGAACAAAATGGCTACCGTGACCTTCTTTGACATTTGTTTGTTTACATTAACACAAAATGTAGAATTTTCGGTCAAATATTAATCTTTTGAAATGGCAGACAGTCAATTATCATGTGCTAGTTGTAGCACTGTACCGCCTGAACTTACCTGCCATCAAGACCCAGACTTTCACGAAGAGTTAGAATTAGTTGGTGAACTGTACTTTGACAATAATGAAAATGACGGTTCTGATGATTGTGACTCTTGTTCTGATATTGATAATGATTGCAACGAAAATGTTAACTCTTTGAATGAAAGTAATTATTTAGATACAGAAGGCATAAAGCAACAATCTTTTAAAATAAATGGCTGTGGTTGTACCCGTCTGTACTCAAACAAACCATGCAGCTCAGTTGTAAACTGGGGTACTCTTATTTCGTACAGGCTTTCTTGTTTGGAAAAATCAAAACAGGAACTAGATTTGATTGTAAAATACCAAATTTTCAATCATACGCAGAGTGGACCAGTAACAGTTGGATTAAAAAGAAAAGCAGTGGATAGAAAACGGCAAAGGCAGAATTTTTACTTTGCTGGGCAAGTAGTTTGTCGCAATACATTTGCTTTCGCTCATGGTGTGTCTAAAAACACAATTATTTCGATTGGTAGCTCCATTGATGTAAACAGTCTTGAAGCCAGAGTACATGGAAATAACAAGAAACTGCCTAAACACACACTCAAGTTACAAGATGTCCAGATGGTAAAAACATTTCTTGAAAATTATAGTAGCCAAAATGGAATGCCACTACCTGGACGAACACCACAGGCCAATGAAAAGTGTATCCTCCTTCCATCAGACAAAAACAAAAGTGATATATATGAATTGTATTGTGGTGCACTTGACCGAACTGGCCAGAAACAAGTGGGGCCTTCCACTTTTAGGAAAATATGGTTAGAACAGTGTCCATATTTGTTGGTGATGAAGCCTGCCACTGATCTGTGTTTAAAATGTCAAAAACATGTAGAAAACATTACAAAGTCTGGTAACATCACAGAAGAAGAGAAACAAATTAAATTAGAAAATTATCAAAAACATTTAGAGAAAGTAAAATGCCAGAGAGATCATTACAGGGAGCAATGTGAGAGGACAAAGCTTGAGTTTGATCAATTTTCAGATGCAAATAAAAAAAGAGGTATTTTACAAAAGTGATTAGTCAAGTTTATGCTAAAAAAGTGATTACAATTATGTTTTTGCTTGTATTTAAAATGTCATTTTGATAAACAAAAATGTTACTTATAGATTTCCAAGATGTTATATGAATAAATTAAAACAAAATTGTAAATACAATTATAAAGGCATGTTCACTTAGTGTTAATGGTATATTTTTTATATAATTAGCTAGGTTTGATAGTAAACATATCTATCAATATATTTTAATACTTTTGACATGTTAGCAGTGGTTTAACAATACATTTTATTAACAAATGTAATTAACAATTGTGTGCAAAGCCAAAATAGTAATGATTTTTTTTTTAAACTTCATACTCATAACAGGACAAAGATCAAAAGCCACAGATGCCACGGTCCACTACAGCTTCGACTACAGCCAACAGGTGTTCTATCCTCAACAGGCACAGGCAGTGGGTCCGATGTACTTTAAAACTCCTCGAAAATGTCAATGCTTTGGGGTGTGCTGTGAGTCTTCAGGTAAATAAAAATAATGCATGGTTAAATTTTCAGAAAATATTTTTACGGTCATATTTTTAACATTAAAAAGAAGAATATGGCAAAATCTATATTTTTTCTGTGTTAACTATACATTGAGGCTTCTAAAAATGTTAATAACTCAATTTCGCCCATATACCCCATTTTGACCAAAAATCTCAGAACGAGCCACATATATGTTACTATGTTTTAAACATTTAAACTTATGGACTATATGTCTTCTGTATATTGATTAGAATATCATCTACATGTTTCCCATCTATCTGACTTTTCTGATTGATTTCCGAGTTTTGTTACTGTGCGCATGTGCTTTGTCTATAACAAGTTCCGGATTGGAAATAAAAACTTGTGTGTATGCTGTTATTCAAAAAGTTTACACATACATATCACAAATATGCGATTTATAACACATTTGTTGAACTTAATTATAACACTTAAAATCACATACAATTATATGATGTGTGATAGAATTAACTATAACACCCAGGGGGGCATGCGAATACGGGAGCTTACCGCGTTTAAGGGAGAAAGTTTGAACAAATCTTCAAAGATGGAGTCGTTTGTTGGGTTTTCTTGTAGGAAGAGAGGATATTTTCACCCGGTAAGCCCCTTTGTATTTATAATTATTTTTAATGAATACGCCCTTTCGGCTCTCCGGTGTTTGTGCTTCCCTCGGTTTTTTGTTTCAAGATCGTAGACGTCGGGATAAAAAAGTTATTGAAGGAAAACCGTCCACAAATCCGTTGTCTCCTTCCGTGACGTTCGTGAAATGGGATGTACAAATATTATGTTCTCTTATAATACACAGTATTGATGCACGTGTACAGTAAAATATAACTAAAATCACGATTGTTTCATTTTCCAGACGCCGTTTTATCTCTTATAACTAATTCATTGCCAAAAACTTTTGGTTTAACCCCTCTTTAGGAATTGACTTCCTTTTAAGCACATTTTGGGACATGACTTCCAAATGACCAATAAAGCTCATACCCATGTAAGAAGGTAATACACGAACTTTCTGTCGTGAATGAATTTACCATTGATATGAATGTTTTAAAGAACGTTTCATCTGTTTAAATATACAACTCTTTCATACTTTTCAAAGATTCGAAACCTCAAGCTACATTACAAAAGATGAAACATAACTTGTATTGTTATAAACTGCGACATAATACGTGGGGAGCTTCACTTTTTTTGCAATATACATGTACTATTAAGCAGCATAGCGCCTTTTTTTTGAAGGGATATTATGTTCTGATGTTATGTAATCGACTTACCGGTTCGGAATCAATTTTAAACTAATTGGCGGGTGCACACAGCAGCGGATAATATGCAGGTCAAAAATAGTGTTTACATCCGGTGATGCTGGTTTTGACACCCGACGCATATATACATTTATGAATGAAAAGCTTCATGAACGTTGACGTCGCTCTTGGTTACCAGAAAAAATCCCCACGTACGGATTTCAACCGTCATTGTTTACAATATATTAAGTGAACAAGTACTGGATTTGGTAAAGCGTTTTTTTAAAGGTGTATGTCCAGCGCGTGTGCCGGGAAAACAGGGCTTAATGTATTTTTTTGTTCAGCTCTATAATATTTATATCAAATCTGTATGTAAAAGTCGGTGAACATTAATATGGTGTTAATTTTTGAAAATATTGAGGCGTTCATTAATTATGGATCTAAATGAATCATTAATCCGCATATTAAAAAACACCTGGCGTATTGCATTTTAGTTCAGTCATGAAATTATTTCGAAAGAAAGCAATACGAGTTTCAATTCTATATGAGCAAGTCTCTCTGCGCACGATCAGCTCTAACTTCTCGTATATATTTGACTCTTATGAATCTTGGCAAATACCTAGTGTTTTATTTTGCTTAATCTAAATTAAGTTATGCATCTATATGAACTTTAAGCAGCATAACATGACTTCCAAATGACCAACAGCTCTTTCATATGTGAAAGAGATTGACACGAAATACCTACCCATCTATAATAAAGTTTATATGTGTACTTCAATATTATAGTTTTATAGCATTTTATGTGTAGCTATATAAGTGTTTTCTTAATCATTTTACTGTCGAATTATAAAAATGCTGTACACAAAACCTGCCGACCAACTGAATCAATTCACCGATTTCAAAGAAGATGGGTTGTGGGGTGGGTGATGTACGAGATATAGAGGATATTTGTTAATGTCAGTGTAAGATCGTTTGTTATTTCACGAGTGATCATAGAAAATATTATTTTTCTATGATCACAAGTGAAATAACAAACGATCTTACACTGGCATGAACAAATTTTCTGTTTCTTTTATGCCCCTTTTTCAAGAAAATAATTAACAGCTGTTTCCCTTTTGCTAAAAAGTTACCCTTTCTCGGAGTTTCTCCCGTGGCGTGCCTCAATACATTGATATGACGTCATTTTGTTGACGAAATTACGTCATTATTCCAGGGAAATTCTTCAGTTAAACTCTTTTACAATGTAAATAAACGGTAAAAAAGCATACAACTAAAAGAAAACGTGTTGGATTCGGTGGAATATTGATTTTGTTTCACTCGTGATCACAGAAAAAATATAAACAAGGATATAAACAAGGGAAGTACATCTTGATATGATAATCTAAAAATAGAGAAAGGAATTCCAAAAATTTGTTCTTTTCATCGGTGAAAAGAACAATTGTGGTATCTTCACTGTTGTTATTTCACTGCAGAACTGTCAGATTTTATCATTAGATATAAAAGAAAATAGAATGTTTATCAGCCTTTTCAGTAATATTTTAATTAATTAACTGTTTTTATGACGTGTCGACCTTATTGTGATATGAAATTTTCTTTAACCATTCTTTTACTGTCTTTTCAGAGGATGAAGGTTAAAGGGCGATAATAAGTGCATCTTTCGTTGCAGTATAACATTACGTAATTAGGAATTTAAAATTAGCGGAGGACTGGGATACCATTCCCCATTCATGGACCACATGAGTTTAAATGTAGAATATGCAAGAAAGGGTCCTTCAACAGAGCCGGACTAAAACAGCAAATAAACCAAACGAACCAAACAAAAAAATGTACAGCTGATGTATTATGTGTTTTTTTGTTTGTTTTATTTTATTTTTTCTACATAGACAAGTGTGACATATAATTGCTATGAGTGCTACGTAATTACACGTTATGTTCCGTATATGTCATGATGCTAGTTTCTCACCTTTTTATGAAAATAAACCATTATCTGTGATACGTCATTTCTTCCAACGATTTCTCTGCATACATGTTCAATTGTACTCAGCACTTACATACATGATAAAAAAAGATTTGGTTCGGAATTATTTCGTTATGCATTTGACATATTAACATTACTTACGATAAGAAGGCAATGTTAGGAACAAACGAAATAATCTTTCTCAGTGAACCAATACGTTATTCCCTCAATACAACAGTCTTAAATAATATGTATTCGCGTATGTATAAAAGAGAAAAAAATACATGTATATATTGCTCACTTCTACTGAAATCATATCGTGTTTTGCATTTGCACAAATCTTTCCATCAACTACAAATTCACTTTTTGCGATTATAATATAGGGACCAACTCAGAACTTGTTTAAAAGAAGGTCGTCCAAAATGTGTCACATCAAAGTAACATACATGTATCAGTATCGTTATGGTATAACGTGTCAAATATCATTGTATTATATAAACAACTAATATTTAAGTTTTCATAAAATAAACATCCACCGATATGCATCTTCTAAGCAGGTGTCAGGTATTCCAAATTGCTTCATGTATTCCGAATCGCAACAGTGGCAGCAACCTTATACTAGTATCGAAACGGCTTTACTCTTTTCTGTTTTTCATTACACTTATATTGCACGTACATGTGATTGTTTGGCGTTGTACTTTGACGTAATATTTTTGTTTTATTGGTGGGTTTTCATGTACCATCGCTTTCTAGAGCGGTACATACTTCGTTACGCCGTCTTTTTAAATCTTGGCATCCTCGACATATATAACTGGCGTCTTGGTATCTGAAAATAGTAAGCATAGTATTACGTTTAGAAGGCATAGTATTCCGTTTGATGCATATTCAAACATAAGTATATCTATATGTGTTAAAATAAACAGGTAAGAATTACACTGTGTTAATAATACCGTCGAATGTCTTATATTACATACACTAAATGTTAGCGTTAAGTACGCGATAAAACATATAATAATAAAAATAAATAATATAACAATTAATAAAAAAGATAACTCTTGATTTCCTCAAGTGAAAATGTTTTCCAAAACATTCGTACCAATGCGGAATTCATTCACGAAAGTTATTTAGCATACAGCCTTCTAACATAGGATATAGCTGTTTATCATTTGGAAGTCAGGTCCCAAAATGTGCTCAAAAGGAAGTTTAGTTCCAAAAAGGGGGGTAAACCCGTTATGATTCGGCATTTAATGAATTAATAGACATAAAAACGCTTCGAGATAATAAAATAATCGTGATTTATGTTATATTTTAGCGTTAACATGTACAAATACTGTTTATTGTGAGAGAAAATGACATTCGAATATCTCGAAGGTCAAGAAATTAAACGACAAGGGCTTATTCATTTAAAAGAAATAGAAATATAAACTGGCTTACCGGGTGAAAATATCCGCTACTCCTCGACGAAAAACACTAAAACGACGCCATCTTGGAAGTTTTGTTCCAACTTTCTCACTTAAACGCCGTAAGCTCCCGTATACGCATGCCCCCTGACACTAGTCTGGATTAAACATGGCTTTGTTTCCAGTGAAAACCTTCAATCATTTCAATGCCTGTCGTCATAACCGTTTATAAACAGCAAATAAATCAAAATGTTCAACCAATAACAAACATCAATGGTCAGCACTTATCATTCGATGATCATTTGGGGAAGACTAGTTTCTTTGATTGAAAAAACATTTGCTAGAGAGAAGTGTTCATATCTAGCTTTAAACACTAAAACAGCTTTTTTAACTTATCATATATTAGATAATTACATCATTTGGACTGGTCTTGACTTTTGTGCAACACTTACTTTTCTTCTGGAGAACTTGTTTGTTGAATTTAATGGTAAAATATTTAAACACATTATTGGCGTTCCTATGGGTACTAATTGTGCGCCACTTATTGCTGATCTTTTTTCGGCGTAAGCTGTATTAAGCCAGCTTTTCACCTTACCTGACCTTTGTAAGTGTCCAATAAAATTCAAATAAAATTTCCCGCGGCTAGGTACGAATGAATACACTTCATTTATTCCATTGGCTGATTTGAGTATACCACCAGAACATTGGAAACATATCCGCGTCTTTGTAACACTGTTTTACTGCATAAAACAATTTTATCTCTAATGAAAAGGCTTAATAGATAGAACAGTTTTACACTCAATTCTCGACATCAATACAGCTTGTGCGTGCACCTTTTATATTCAGAGAATTACCAGCGCAAAAGCGTTTATACTTAAAGGCTATATTCTCATATTTAGTACTTACTTCCATATTCCTGTCAACATGTTAACATGTAAAAGTATAAAGAGCAGTGGAAGCGAGGCCTCACTTTAATGCATTGCATTTCAACCCGCGAGGTATCGGGTGAATTCGCGGTTAGTGTGTGAATGTCAGAGTTTATATACAGGTCATCACCGGAGTTCACGGCCAGTAAAATAATCGTTATATAATAAAGACGCTATCCATAAACTAGGTGACCTGGAATGTTCTTAAGACCAGAAATATGTTAAATGAAGATATAAAGCAATATAATTATGGTATGTCAATAATAGATTCTAAATGTGTTTTCAACAATACAATGATAAATACTATTTTTGATTAATTAAAAAATAATTATTCCACCATATTGACTTATGTATTAAGCATGAGCGCGATGATTCTCGATACTGTTAATAATCAAATCAAATAGCAATGCCCGACAAACCATTAAAACAGGTTTGTTCGAAGAACGCGCCTATAAATATGGATGCTTCGGGTGTGGCGGGTTGACTCATATGTTTTAATTTCACTTCCATTCTTCTTTTGGTTATCTGTTTTGTATCTATAGGTTTATGACCAGCAATATGTAATTATGTAAAATAAGCCGCGAAAACTCCGCGTAACATCCAGTACTGCGTGTGATGCAGCTAAGAGCTGCACAGAAAAAGACATTCGCTATCCTTGATCTCATTCGTTGAACTATCAACGCCGTATATCTTTTTTAAAGATATTTCTTGTTTATATTGTTATGAAAGCGAATTTATGTTAGAATTATCTAGAACTAAACAAGTAGATTTGATTCAATGTTTTAACCTTACTAGTAGGTACATTGATTACATACTTAATTAAGATAATCCATTATTTGAACAATATATTCACAAAATCTACCCTAACGAACTAGTCTTAAATAGATCGTCTCAATCCAATACATACGCTGCGTATTTAGACTTACATCTAACTATTAATAATAATATGATTTAAACTAGTTTATACGACAAACGGGACGACTTAACTTTGAAATTGTGAATTTTCCGTTCCTAGATGGCAACATCCCTAAAGGTCCTTCCTATGGTATTCCCATTTCGCAGTTGGTACGTTATGCCAGCAGCATGTTCATGTATTAAAGATTTTAATGATCGTAATCTTATATTAACATAACCTTAGAAGTAAATTCGCTAGATTTCACTCAAAGTATGGTGATTTAATTTCAAAATATAATGTTTCTTTTAAATGGCATTTAAATAATGGAATTTCCCATCCATCATTTTATGGAGATGTTTTGAAGCGTGTCCGCAAATAAGAATATGTTAATGAAAATGTTCATATTAAACTTTCCAATTTAATAAACTCGTTTTTATCAAAAGGATATGATGCTGATGTACTTAAAAAAACGTGCTTGATGGTTTTTGATTCACTATCTCTTTCTTCTCTTTAAATTTGGAATCATTAATGATATTATGAGCATTTTTACACTTGAGCATAATTGTGTCTTTGTGTCGTTTGCACAATTCTGCATGAAAACTACATTTAGACACACATCTTACATCAAACCATTTCTGTCGTCAGTTGTCAAAACACCTATATACTGTTAGATTCCAATAATGTCGCTTTAATGGAATTACCATTTCATACACTTGATTCTTAATATTTAATCACCTAAACTTGTTTTATTAGTAGTTCAATTTTGCAGTACCTCCCCATTAATATTTTTATTTTTACTTTACAGTACTGCCCCTGGATTTTGTGCACGTCATCGTGTCTTCGCTTGTCAATTACGTCATAACTCTTTCTCTGTTCCTGGGTACATTGATTCTTGTGACGTCATACGACCAACTTTCCCAGTTGTAATCTACATGCATAGGTCATCGGGTTTATAATTTTATTTTTATTTTCTCTGTGACAGGCGTTTCTTGTTTGAATTATTTTTTAGCAGTACATATACAACCAAGCAATTTAATATAGTATTTACACCCATTATTGCTGCTCCTTCCTGTGTTTGTGCGATGATGATCTGAACTATAAACTTCATGATGCTATTTTCTTAAATCTTTTTCTATAAAGAAGGAATGTAGTTGACACTTGTTCATAGTTTCATTCCATCGTTCCTCAAAAAGTTGTAACTCTGTTGCTCTGGTATCTTCAATACCATTGAGTAATTAAATGGTAATTAAATTGAATGCGTTTTAATTCCCTTTTATTATTAGCTCCCAAAGTCCTAGGGTTCCATTATATTTTGTTTCTCCAACAATAATATAATCTCCAGATAGTTTAACCTCTGAATCTCCAATATAAAAAGCGCCACCTTTATCATTCAGTCCAAATGTTTTATCGGTTAATTGCTTGCCTGCCATCGATCTCAAGTATTCAGTTTCTATTGAACCTAGTTCTATTAATGTTTCTTTCGGTCTTTTATCCTCTTCTGCTTGTATGCTTGGGTATTGAGGGAAAGTAATGGCATTAGGTATTGTAGCTGCTAATGCTGCTGTCAGTGCTTGTATCGCACTTGACGTTGCTTCTTTTAACTCTCTTTGCAAATCGGTGATAGGTTTGTAAAGTTTTGTTAGTTCTCTGAGTTGATCAATGTCTTCTAGCTTTATAAAGAGTCTTGACGAATTTTATTTCTTAACATAAGATACTCATGCACCATGGAGTCCCTTTTGTCCGGATCTGTTATCTTTAAAAAAGACATTTTTTAATAGAAATAATAATGTTTTTAGACGTGATTTTTGACGTGATTTTAGACGCAATTATCAACGTGATTTGAGACGTGATTTTTGACGTGACTTTAAACGTAATTTTTGACGTGATTTTCAACGTGATTTAAGACGTTATACGTTGATTGAGAGGTGTTCGTCTGTTTTTTACTAAACATGTTTTGAAACGATACAATTGCATCTTCACGTCCTTTTGCAATAAGAGACTGTTTTGTTTCCTCGTCTATACCTACTCGTATTTTAGATCTTATTTCCTCTTTCATTTGATTGAATTTATCTAATTCACTTAGAATCAGTGAGTATTCTTCATCAGAAATTTGATCGTCTGCTAACGCCTTTGATATAAGATCACTTATTGTATTTAACTTTGCATCTGCGAGTGTTTTATATTTTTCGTGTTTTTCGGCTTTCATTGAAAGCTTTTTATTGGTTTGACCTCCCCTCCAACGATAGACAATAGTCCTAAACCTAAGGCAGCACCTTCCATTGCTATTGCAACTGGCGCTGCAATGATTGTACTCAACACTCCTATCCCCGTAGGACCTAACACCATTGAAGAAACAACAAGAGCGTTGTCTACTCCTGCTACAATTCTCACTGCTCTGTGATACTTTATAGACAAGTTTGCACGCTTGTCTCCTTCTGCGGCAATTTCTTTCTGAATTTCGTTAATCTTTAAAAGTCTGTATGACTGAGCACTTCCTTCAACTCTAATCAGTTCGGGAGCCGACGGAACGACAACTAGTGGTAGAGATGGATATAGTTTAGCGTCACTAACATACGTATTGTATGCGTTACATTAAGAAACTTTGTACTCCATTTTTATATTTAAAAAAATATTTTTTTTTAAACGACTGATGTGTAACAAAACATAAAGATTCACCTTCATCGATATCTACTGCAGTGTCTGAGTTGTTTTGAATTGTAACAATTATGTCGTTAACATATTCAGCAATAGTTCCATCATGTAAACTACATCTCTTTTCTTTTAAACTTTGTCTGAGCGATACCGAACAAACACCTTGAAAAGGCCGTACACATATTCTTGATGCAATAGTTAGTGCTGCTTTCGGTTGAATAGTCAGCGATTGTTGCGCAAAAATGTTCCACTTATCATACAGTGGCTCTGCAGCATGTGCAAGATTTTCGTGTGGCAACCATTTAACTGACGCTGGTGGTGATCGTTTAGACTTGTGGATAAACTTGTGAATTGGCAAACTATATCTTTGCATTTTTATATATGTAAATATTTTTTTATAGAAGCATCCCTAATATTGGAATACTGCTAAATGGTGAATTCGGTCCTAGTAGCAATCCTGTTCCCGTTCTCATGTACATTTCTTTTCCAGATTTAAGATACAGCCCCTCTCCTAACGAACTACCTTTCTTCCACGGAGCTATATATATTCCTTTACCTGCTTATTTGACTTTACAACTCTTCCGTTTTTCTTTAAATACATAACACCTGATCCACTAATTTTGTTAACAACAATACTACCGGCTGCGGCTCCTACACCGGTTAGTAAGCCGGTTGCAAGTCCTGATAAAACGCTTGACATCAGAAATTTACCCGCGGTTGCCAACATCGGCAAAATAGCTCCAATAAATCCCCCTTCAACTGTTGCGTTGTGTTCTATTTGTGTTTCTGACATTTTAATCATCACTCCTTTTCCACTTTGGTACGCTTTTGTTATTTTGTTGATCTGTGCTTGAGTGAGGGCTAACACATCTTCTCCGGATATATCCTTATGTGATAAGCGGATAGCCACTGCCTCTCCTGCTTGAATAGCTTTTTTAATTTTTTCCCTCTGACCTTCGCTAATATTTACTTTACATTCTCGTAACGACTCATTTTATACAGGACTTAATTTATTTTTACTTTTCTCTTATATGAAATCTTATCAAAAGATCTTCACCACGCAAATTTACAAGTTTATGTTTTGATCAGTGAGTTTTGTCTCAATTGACGAAATTGTCGATAAATTAACAAGTAAAAATGTACCAAATAAACTGGAGTTTCCATAATTTTATACCCGGATCCGACTGATGGAATTTTTTTTAATATAACGTTGTAAGTCGAATTGTTAACATATGATGAGTTAATAATATAACTAGTTACTCTCAAGCTACTAATACTTAATATATTAACAATCTTTTCTGACTCGTGATATCCTGATGCGTATACTTCTGCATTAAACCCCAATACCGTTCTGATAGAGTTTGCAGGTGTCAGGTCTATTTTATAATTTTGTGCTATATTTAGTACTGTTTTAAGTGTGCTGTCGTTTGACACTAGCGATATAGCGTACTCGTCCGAGACAGAGTTGTAATGCCCATTTTCCCTCATTATTCGTTGGACGTAATCGTTAATATCATCAACTTCGTATGAACCTTCGGGAATATTTATATCAAACCATTTTTCTCCGTCAGGACAGTAGCGAAAATTATTATTTAAAGAGTCTATATTTGGAAATGAATAGTAGGTCTCCAAATTAACTAAGGCCATTTCGTATTTTTGTCTACATCTAGTTGAATTGTTGGACTTAATGAAGAACAAATTCGAGAGCTATTTCCTTTCAATATAATGCGAAAAGAATTCTTCAGACTTGTATTAATCCTAATTTGTTTTAATTCTGATAACATGTCCCTCTCTCTTGTTTCCATTTTTATTTATAAAAAAGTGTTGTTTTTTTCAATTAGTGAGGTATGTAACAGTAGTCAAATCCTGATCTATACTTACCATTATTTTTTTACAAGTAAGATCTATGTCAAGATTCTAGATTCATGCTTTGTAAATGTGCAATGTTAAATTCCCCTACTTCAAACCTAATCTGTGCTTTGTCTCGATGTGGCCTGGGTTATCAAAATAATAAGGCTCTGGGATGCAAACTAATCATGAACTCTGGTATTTTATAGCAAAGGCATGCCCAGTTGATAAACAACAGATCAGTGCATCGTTTATTTTACACCCAATGTTCCCAGAAATTTCAAATCAAGTCAGTGCCGTCGTTAATTGCGAGCAGTTTGGACGCTCTGGAAAAGGTGCCCAAGGTGCAGATATTTGGATAATATATTTATAGGAACTGGGGTAAATATTACTTTAATAAGTTTTATTACAGTTTTAGTAATTTTTTGCACTGAAACCCTGCTTGCTTCTGAGATTAAAAACCAGCAAAAAGAAGCAAAACTGAAACAGTTGATGTGCAAACTGTTGTAAGTAAAAACAATAAACCAATGCTTCGCGGAAAGTGCGTCGTTTTAGGTTGTGTTAAAACACAGTTTAAAAAAAATGCACAGTTTCCACATCAACTGTTTCAGTTTTGCTTCTGCACTTTACGCAATACATTTTTAAATGAAAAAATAATTTATATTTAAATTGGAAGTTACAGATCTTTCGTGGAATGATGATATTTTAAAAAGATGCAACAGTAGACTTTTACCGAGATCAATACGAGGTCTTATTATTGGTAAAAGCGGGTGCGGAAAAACTATACTGGAGGAGACTTGGTTTCGTCGTTAAATTCGGTAACTAGTAAAGTAAAGCTTCCGTTGGCTAAATTTTCCGGTGAAATGCATATTCCAGGAATGAACTTTGCAGGACCTGGAACTAATTCAAACGAACGATTATCTTCAACTGGTGCTTATAAAGACTGGAGTAAACCAGTTGATCGAGTTGATAATGCTGCCTACCATCATGATTTAGCTTACCAACAGACAAAGCAAGTAGAAACGCAGCGGATAAAATTATGCTTGAACAAATGGATGTTATTAAATAACCAACGATCCGTGAACAAATTGAGCGTAGTATAAAAAAGCCAATAATATCTACCAAGGCAAAGTTTGGGTTAGGTTATAAGGGGAAAAAAGTCGTGGCTTAAGAACTAAACTGGACTGATCAGCTCGCAGACGAACTGCATAGACCCGTTGTAAAACGTTTAAGAAAAAGAATAAAATATGGGCTGCTGATTTAGTAGACATGCAAGCTTTTGTTAAGTTTAATAATGGTGTAAAATACTTGCTAACCGTTATAGATGTATTTTCAAAATATGGATGGATTGTTCCATTAAAGAGTTAAACCGGAGTTGAGGTTGCAGAAGCATTTCACAAAATATTTAAGGAAAGGCAACCTCAAAAGTTGTGTGTCGATAAAGGAAAAGATTTCTACAATGAAAATGTAATGGCGTTGGAAGTCGAGTTGTATTCCACAGATAACGAAGAGAAAAGTTCCGTGGTAGAGCGGTGGAACAGAATAATGAAGGAAAAGATGTTCAAATATTTTTCAGCCAACACTACCAGAAAATATATTGATGTCTTAGATGAAATGGTAAATGATTATAACAACACAAAGCATTCATCAATCAAACTGACACCTGTTGATGCTAGTCATAAAAAACAAAAGCGTAGTTTGGTTCAATTTGTACCCCAAACACCCTCAAAAGTACGGTAAGCCAATATTTGAAGTCGGCGATAAGGTGAGAATCACTATGAAAAAGGGAATATTTGAAAAAGGATATACGCCTAGATGGACTGAGGAAGTGTTTACAGTGTCACAAATTCAATATACGGATCCACCAACGTATAAAATCACTGATTATAATGGTAAGGAAATACAGTGTACGTTTTATGGACAAGAACTACAAAAGACAAGTCAAGAAGTATATAGAATTGAAAAAGTTATTCGAAAACGCGGAAACAAGTCGTTAGTCAAGTGGCTCGGTTATCCCGAATCGTTTAATTCATGGGTTGACAATAAAAGCCTAATAGACTTGTAATAGTCATTTTCAAACCCAGTTTGGGTATGGAAATGAACCTTAATCCTTTTTCAAATCAATTATAGGCTGATCATAAATAAAACTGTTTATTAGGTTTATGACTTTCGGCTATTTTACAATTCATAAGTTTTTGTGAAAATGTTATTTCTTGTAAAAGTCTTGTATTTAGATGCTCATCTTGTGGTGGTGGATTTTCAATTTGCTGAATACGCCGTTGAATCAACTCTTGTACCGTTGTGTTATCCATTTTATATATAGAAATAAATTACTTAAGTCATTCGATTTTTTTTTGTAATATAAAACTTCCTAACCCGTCGTACCGTTCGACCGCAAAGGTGCTATTACCACGGCATTCTTACTCGGAATGATCAAACCAAACGACATTGTTTACCAAGACTTTGAAATTAAACCTATAAAAGGAGAATATTTTGCATAGGCCTAAAAAGTCCTCCAGCCGCCCCGTCACGATAATAAGAAAATTGAATTTTCATGTATTTCGCGATTCATGGTTCAGGTGTGGCTTTAATTTGGTTGATTTTTTTAATTAAAATTCAACCATAACGTAGTTAAGCTATCATAAATGACCATAATTACATAAACATTGTAAAAATAAAATTCAACCACGAGATGGTTAAAACTGAATTCAAGCACGAAATGGTTAAAACTAAATTGAAGCACGAAATGGTTAAAACCAAATTCAACCACGAGATGGTTAAAACCAAATTCAACCACGAAATGGTTAAAACCATATTCAGCCACGAAATGGTTAAAACTAAATTTAACCACAAGATGGTTAAAACTATCTTTAACCACAAGATGGTTAAAACTTAATTCAACCACAAGATGGTTCTCTCTCTCTCTCTCTCTCTCTCTCTCTCTCTCTCTCTCTCTCTCTCTCTCTCTCTCTCTCTCGCTCTCGCTCTCGCTCTCTCTCTCTCTCTCTCTCTCTCTCTCTCTCTCTCTCTCTCTCTCTCTCTCTCTCTCTCTCTCTCTCTCTCAGGTATTTTTTATAGATAAATTACAATAATATATTTCAAGTACACAAAATAAATCATTTTTATAACAAGCTGTTGGTATGTTTTGTATGTTTACTATATGCCTGCATTATTATTATAATTTTGCAGCCAAAGTGTATTTGTAGCTGTATGACATAATGAAGATGCACGTCATGATAAAATATATATGTCATTGTTATGTTTTGTTTATAATCTATTATAAATCTGAAATTGCAATAACTTTTTAAACAAATGGCTAAATCGGTGAAAAAACATCTCAATCTCATTAAATATGAACTTGTAACGTATATTAAAAATAATACGCATGGTTTCTTCTGTGATACTCTGAAGTTCAAAATAAAACATCTAAATTGCATATTTCTGAAAAAAACACTTATATTAAACACGTATCGTCACGATATTTTTTACATTATTAACATCTCCATTTGTATGCAAGTGATTATGCGCTCCGAATAAATAAACTGTTTTCCATAAATGTAACGACAATGCAAAGATAACAGATCTACCCAACTTAACCTCACCACATATGACTGATATTTGAATTCCGGTATTGAATGAATAATGATTTAAAGAGTATGTTTGATTCCTTGGTTGGTTGTTACTTGGTAAAATGTGTAGTCTGAATAGTACAATATATGCTAATGACACGAAGTGCTAATGTTGTTTGATTTCTGTATACGTCTTATTAATTTCTATCGCGGATGTTCATCAACAGGTACACGTTGAATCTTATAGCTCACGAACTTCAAATTCTTTGAAGGCGAGTCCAAAGGTTCAAGGTGTTTCAAAAAACGGATATTTTCTATTGTAACTCCGTCAAAATTGACTGCTGTTTTAATTAATTTAGAAAACTTTATCGAAAACTCAACACAAAATATATAATTTGTTTGTAGGGTACACCATAAACCTTTTTAAGATTGTTTTTATATCTAACGAAGCACGTTTAAGTAATCTACAAATTAGCTTTCAAATTTAAAGTTTAAACTTTTGTTAGAAGAGATATACACTTTTACATCGCTTACAATTAATATTTGAGACAATAATGATTTGATATTGATGTATTGCTCTACTATACTATCTAGCAACGAAACAATGGTTACAGTTTGAGTTGGAATTATATAATGACAGTTTTATGGCATAAAATTTATTGTATGTGTTTAACTTCACCTTTAGCAAGATGGTCAATATGAGATTGGCAAAGAAAAATATTGCAAACTTTGCCAGGTAAAATGAAAACGATTTGTCATTAGTTAATGTCTTATACAGTTAAGTGTATTTGTTTATTATCAGATAATCAAATAAGTTTAGACATTTAATTTTTATCTACTGTATTGCCATTTTATATGATTAACAAAAGTGGTCATAGTCTAAACTTGCACGTGTATAAATATTATTATTTGTACAAATGTAAAGGCCTTCATATTGGAATGCAACCTGATCATTTGTACTCAATCCTGACAGCGAAATCCAACTGGAAAAATAAATATGCTCTGATGTAACTTATAGACACCGCACATGTTCATTTTCTTATTAACAGCTTAGTTTTCGTTATAGTGCTATATTAACTTATTCAAACAAGCGTAACTACTAGCATATTTGTTTGCTCTTTATGAAGCCTGGACGTTTCATTTCATATTTGCACGAAGTAAAACTGTATAATCGAATACGACCAAATTTTCCTTATAACTACTGGTGTACTTGATGTGTTGTTCTGTTAATGAAAACATGAGTGTTATGAACCGTTGCAGTT